>NW_028164896.1:122200-202200 GCF_964263955.1 Coregonus lavaretus
CTCTGATTTAAATTGTAGTACAGTTACTTCCTTTAGGAATGGCCAGTGAGTCACATGATGGAATACATTTAGCCTGTGCTTTGCATCACCATTAGTTTGATTACAATATACTGCATACTAGTTTCTGTTCCTTTAAGGATGCAACAGGAAGACATTACATTAGTTAATTTTGATAGACGTATGCAATGATATAGTTTAGCAAGAAGATTCTCTGTCAATAGCACCTTATGTAGACGATTCTCTGTCAATAGCACCTAATGTAGAAGATTATCTGTCAATAGCACCCTGTGTATAAGATTCCCTGTGAACAGCACCCTGTGTAGAAGATTCCCTGTGAACAGCACCCTGTGTAGAAGATTCCCTGTGAATAGCACCCTGTGTAGAAGATTCCCTGTGAACAGCACCCTGTGTAGAAGATTCCCTGTGAACAGCACCCTGTGTAGAAGATTCCCTGTGGAACAGCACCCTGTGTAGAAGATTCCCTGTGAACAGCACCCTGTGTAGAAGATTCTCTGTCAATAGAATCTGTGTTGAGAGAATGTAAAGTGACATGTAAAGATTTGTGCTCCTGCTGAGGTATGACTGTGTGTTGTTGTGTTCCTCTTCAGGTCAGAGAAACAGAGAGAAGACTGGACAGAGTAACTGCTGTGTCATCCTGTAAATACCTCCCTCCCTCCCTCCTTAACCATCCCCCATCCATCTGCCCCCGTCACGCCATCCATCTGCCCCCGTCACGCCATCCATCTGCCCCCGTCACGCCATCCATCTGCCCCCGTCACGCCATCCATCCGCCCCTGTCACGCCATCCATCCGCCCCCGTCACGCCATCCATCTGCCCCCGTCACGCCATCCATCTGCCCCTGTCACGCCATCCATCCGCCCCCGGCACGCCATCCATCTGCCCCCATCACGCCATCCATCTGCCCCCATCACGCCATCCATCTGCCCCCATCACGCCATCCATCTGCCCCCGGCACGCCATCCATCTGCCCCTATCACGCCATCCATCCTCCCCTATCACGCCATCCATCCTCCCCTATCACGCCATCCATCTGCCTATCCGCCATCCATCCGCCCCTATCACGCCATCCATCCTCCCCTATCACGCCATCCATCTGCCCCCGTCACGCCATCCATCTGCCCCCGTCACGCCATCCTGGATCCAACCAACACACTGGCAGTCCTGTCCTGCAGTCTCTCTATCATGCTGACACACACACACACACACACAAACACACCGCCCACCCATTTATGCTGTTTATCTCCCATAGTGCAGCAAAGCATTGACGTGCCTGATAAGAACACACACACACACACACACACACACACACACACACACACACACACACACACACACACTGTGTTCTTATTGCCTCCCCATCTATCCCTTCCATGTGTGCCCTTAAATCTTCCAGTAGGTTATGGATGGATGTGCTACTGTTTTATCACCCTCACCAAGGTTCCAACCAATCACAGACTAACAGTCAAACAATAAACAAACAAACCAACCAACCAACAACCTTGTTGTTGTTTGGCCATAATTTTGGACGGTCGGTCCTTTCCTCATTCTGTCAGATCTCTCATCCCTCCTGAACCAGGTGAACGAAAGACAGAATATCCCTCCTCTCTTTTCTATGACCAAAGTGTAGGTTGTCAATCAAAAAAAATGCCTCTTTTAACCATCGGGTAAAACAATATGTTAATTGTGTAGATAATCCTCTTAAGAAAACCAATGGTCCAAACCTCATGTCTCAATCATATAATCTGTTATTTGGAGTTTTTACCTTTTTGTAGGATGGTCAGAATTAGGGTGACTAAATCAACGGAGGCCAGAGAAACAAAGTGGTGAAAAATAATTACAATTGCATCAGCATGACATCAACTAGGCTGGATGCTGTATGAGAAGGAAGGCTAGCTGACTGGCTCATTTTCCCCTTGAACTCGTCTTTCTTTCGAATCCGCAGGACATAAAACAATATAGAAATAAGACCATTGGATAGCGATTTTGATACATGACATGTAGTATTTTCATATGAATTCGAAATTCCTGTTCTTTTTAGAAGATTTCTCACAAAAAACAAGCGTCTATCTGTAAAATGTCAAAGGAGCTTTTTATTTTCAAATCCTTTTACATTTAATTCAGCTCGTGTCATGCTAATTTCGTATTTTGCGCCCCGTGGAAACAACTTTGAAGATGACGACCACAAAAATTTAAATCCTCATAAGTTGTTACAGGAAAGCTGTACCGCTATGTCAACAGTGCTTATTATCGGATGGATTAGGCTACGAAATCTGACTTTTTTTAAATATAATGTTAATGATATGTTCTGAGCGATACAGAACATGAATAATTATATTTGTCTTGGTAAAAGTGACATTTCATCACCAAAGCGTGTTTTCGAACACCCTCCATAGTTTAGTGATCAGTCTTGCACTCTAAGATAAGGGAAAGAACCAATCTGGAATAAAGTGTTATTTTTTATTTTCTTCCAAATCTCACTTCTCCTTCCTCTCTTCTTCATCAATTTTTGCACAACACTGTACGCATGTGACCCTTAACCTCTGCCCCACCCATCCCCCCGCCCCCTTAACCTCTGCCCCACCCATCCCCCGCCCCCTTAACCTCTGCCCCACCCCACCCCCTTAACCTCTGCCCCACCCATTCCCCGCCCCTTAACCTCTGCCCCACCCATCCCCCGCCCCCTTAACCTCTGCCCCACCCATCCCCCCCACCCCCATCCCCCAGCCCCCTTAACCTCTGCTCCACCCATCCCCCCATCCCCCCACCCCCTTAACCTCTGCCCCACCCATCCCCCCGCCCCCTTAACCTCTGCCCCACCCATCCCCCCGCCCCCTTAACCTCTGCCCCCCCCCCCCCCCCCCCCCATCCCCCACCCACCCCATCGAAGACCTGTAAAGAAAAACATTTCGTATTTTATTTTCTATTTTTCCAATGGGAATAATATTTAAAATAAATAAATAAGCTAACATATGTGTAGAATATATTTAATATGAATCTTATATTGAACAAGATGATGCCTATAGATCCAGTATGTCGATACAGTATATTGGTGTTTTATTGTCTGTGTACCACGGTTAGCTAGCTAGCTTTACTAGACAGTGGTTAAAACCGTTACCTTGCTGAAAGCACCTGCACCCCAAATGGCTCCCGTTTTCCTGTATAGTCCAATACTTTTGACCATGGCCCATAGAACCTGCGATAGGCTAGCGTCCTGTCCAGGGGGTGTGCTGGTACATCAAGCTGCCTCACTACAGAAACAGGAGATAGGCTAGCGTCCTGTCCAGGGGGTGTGCTGGTACATCAAGCTGCCTCACTACAGAAACAGGAGATAGGCTAGCATCCTGTCCAGGGGGTGTGCTGGTACATCAAGCTGCCTCACTACAGAAACAGGAGATAGGCTCCTGCCCAGCATAAAGGGATAGATTGGGGGTAAGGCCTTGCTGTATACTAGCGTCCTGTTTAGGGGGTGTGCTGGTACATCAAGCTGCCTCGCACTCCTGCCCTATAGGCTTTTCTGGCTCAGACAAGGCTACTTACTGACGCTAACGGGCCCTGGTCCAAAGTAGTGCACTATTTGGGGAAACAGGGTACCATTTGTGACGAAGACAACTTACTGTAGTTTAAGCAGCAGAACAGAACCATCCTCCTAATCATTGACATAACTATTGGAAACATGTTTTTACTTCTCATTTTATTTTCTGTTATATTTTTTATTATAATTTTTTTTTTTTTTAACTGTTCATAGTTTAATAGAATCCTTAATTTTTTTTGCTTTCTTACAGCACTAGGTCTTAAAGATGCGTCCCAAAATGGCACCCTATTCCCTATACAGTGGGGAAAAAAAGTATTTAGTCAGCCACCAATTGTGCAAGTTCTCCCACTTAAAAAGATGAGAGAGGCCTGTAATTTTCATCATAGGTACACGTCAACTATGACAGACAAATTGAGAAAAAATAATCCAGAAAATCACATTGTAGGATTTTTAATGAATTTATTTGCAAATTATGGTGGAAAATAAGTATTTGGTCACCTACAAACAAGCAAGATTTCTGGCTCTCACAGACCTGTAACTTCTTCTTTAAGAGCCTCCTCTGTCCTCCACTCGTTACCTGTATTAATGGCACCTGTTTGAACTTGTTATCAGTATAAAAGACACCTGTCCACAACCTCAAACAGTCACACTCCAAACTCCACTATGGCCAAGACCAAAGAGCTGTCAAAGGACACCAGAAACAAAATTGTAGACCTGCACCAGGCTGGGAAGACTGAATCTGCAATAGGTAAGGAGCTTGGTTTGAAGAAATCAACTGTGGGAGCAATTATTAGGAAATGGAAGACATACAAGACCACTGATAATCTCCCTCGATCTGGGGCTCCACGCAAGATCTCACCCCGTGGGGTCAAAATGATCACAAGAACGGTGAGCAAAAATCCCAGAACCACACAGGGGGACCTAGTGAATGACCTGCAGAGAGCTGGGACCAAAGTAATAACGCCTACCATCAGTAACACACTACGCCGCCAGGGACTCAAATCCTGCAGTGCCAGACGTGTCCCCCTGCTTAAGCCAGTACATGTCCAGGCCCGTCTGAAGTTTGCTAGAGTGCATTTGGATGATCCAGAAGAGGATTGGGAGAATGTCATATGGTCAGATGAAACCAAAATAGTAAAAACTCAACTCGTCGTGTTTGGAGGACAAAGAATGCTGAGTTGCATCCAAAGAACACCATACCTACTGTGAAGCATGGGGGTGGAAACATCATGCTTTGGGGCTGTGTTTCTGCAAAGGGACCAGGACGACTGATCCGTGTAAAGGAAAGAATGAATGGGGCCATGTATCGTGATATTGAGTGAAAACCTCCTTCCATCAGCAAGGGCATTGAAGATGAAACTTGGCTGGGTCTTTCAGCATGACAATGATCCCAAACACACCGCCCGGGCAATGAAGGAGTGGCTTCGTAAGAAGCATTTCAAGGTCCTGGAGTGGCCTAGCCAGTCTCCAGATCTCAACCCCATAGAAAATCTTTGGAGGGAGTTGAAAGTCTGTGTTGCCCAGCGACAGCCCCAAAACATCACTGCTCTAGAGGAGTTCTGCATGGAGGAATGGGCCAAAATACCAGCAACAGTGTGTGAAAACCTTGTGAAGACATACAGAAAACGTTTGACCTGTGTCATTGCCAACAAAGGGTATATAACAAAGTATTGAGAAACTTTTGTTATTGACCAAATACTTATTTTCCACTATAATTTGCAAATAAATTCATTAAAAATCCTACAATGTGATTTTCTGGATTTTTTTTTCTCAATTTGTCTGTCATAGTTGACGTGTACCTGTGATGAAAATGACAGGCCTCTCTCATCTTTTTAAGTGGGAGAACATGCACAATTGGTGGCTGACTAAATACTTTTTTTCCCCACTGTATGTATTGCACTCATTTTGACCAGGACCCATAGGGCTCTGGTCAAAAGTAGTGCGCTATGTAGGAAATAGGGTGCCATTTTGGGACGTAGCCAAAGAGTATAGTTTCTCTTGCTCAGTGATCAGGGTTTCAAGCTGTACAGTGATAATATTAAAAAGCATTTTCAAACTGATTGTAAATTACACTAAACTAATGCTTCTCCTCTCTGCCCCTCTTCCAAACTTCAAATGGAATAAATACATCTGTAAACTAAATAAAGATTATTGAAGTGCATCCAGTTTGATTGATTTTATTTTATTTTATCATCGAAAGTACAAGGCTTCTCCAGCCGGAGACAACGGGTACATCACAGGTGGTTTGGCGGCACCTTAATTGGGGAGGACGGGCTCGTGGTAATGACTGGAGCGGAATAGGTGGAATGGTATCAAACACATGGTCTCCATGGTCTCCAGGTGTGTGATGCCATTCCATTTGCTCCGTTCCGGACATTATTATGAGCCGTCCTCTCCTCAGCAGCCTCCACATACATACAACATGATGGAGGACGAAGACACAATGAAGCCCAAAGGCTTATTTCGACTGTGGTCCTCCTTAGACAGTGAGATGGCGGGTGGGCAAGATTGACATATCATAATCAATGCAATTTAAAAACAAGCAAGAGTATCCTAAACTATAACGTGGTCCTCTGTAGCTCAATTGGTAGAGCATGGCGCTTGTAACGCCAGGGTAGTGGGTTCGATCCCCGGGACCACCCATACGTAAAAATGTATGCACGCATGACTGTAAGTCGCTTTGGATAAAAGCGTCTGCTAAATGGCATATTATATTATTATTTATATTATATAACAGCAGAACAAAGGTCCCTGTTTAAGGGTCACCTCGAGAAATGTCTCAGGTATTTTGTAAGAGACACCTTAAAGCTATTCTCTGAAGACAGTTTTCAGGTAGCTTGGTAAGTCATAGAACTGCAGCAGAGTACAGGAAAGAGCTCTTTAATCTACTCTAATTGATCAGTTCAGTGACTGCCTAAATATAACACATCTGGTCTTCCAGGTTGGTAAATCAAAAACATGAAGCGCCTGCGGCACTCCAGGACCAGCTTCCCCTGATCTACTGAGTCGAAAGCCTTTTGGAGATCTACAGTTGAAGTCGGAGGTTTACATACACTTAGGTTGGAGTCATTCAAACTCATTTTTCAACCACTCCACTAATTTATTGTTAACAAACTATAATATGCCATTTAGCAGACGCTTCCAGTCATGTGTTCATACATTTTTTACATATGGGTGGTCCCGGGGATCGAACCCACTACCCTGGCATTACAAGCGCCGTGCTCTACCAATTGAGCTACAGAGGACCATAGTGGTAGAGCACGGCGCTTGTAACGCCAGGGTAGTGGGTTCGATCCCCGGGACCACCCATACGTAAAAATGTATGCACACATGACTGTAAGTCGCTTTGGATAAAAGCGTCTGCTAAATGGCATATTATTATTATTATTATTATTATAGTTTGGGCAAGTCGGTTAGGACGTCTACTTTGTGCATGACACAAGTAATTTTGCCAACAATTGTTTACAGACAGATTATTTCACTTATAATTCACTGTATCACAATTCCAGTGGGTCAGAAGTTTACATACACTAAGTTGACTGTGCCTTTAAACAGCTTGGAAAGTTCCAGAAAATGATGTCATGGCTTTAGAAGCTTCTGATAGGCTAATTGACATCATTTGAGTCAATTGGAGGTGTACCTGTGGATGTATTTCAAGGCCTACCTTCAAACTCAATGCCTCTTTGCTTGACATCATGGGAAAATCAAAAGAAATCAGAAAAACAATTGTAGATCTCCACAAGTCTGGATCGTCCTTGGGAGCAATTTCCAAACGCCTGATGGTACCACGTTCATCTGTACAAACAATAGTATGCAAGTATAAACACCATGGGACCATGCAACCGTCATACCACTCAGGAAGGAGACGCGTTCTGTCTCCTAGAGATTAACGTACTTTGGTGCGAAAAGTGCAAATCAATCCCAGAACAACAGCAAAGGACCTTCTGAAGATGCTGGAGGAAACAGGTACAAAAGTATCTATATCCACAGTAAAACGAGTCCTATATCGACATAACCTGAAAGGCCGTTCAGCAAGGAAGACGCCACTGCTCCAAAACTGCCATAAAAAAGCCAGACTACGGTTTGCAACTGCACATGGGGACAAAGATGGTACTTTTTGGAGAAATGTCCTCTGGTCTGATGAAACAAAAATAGAACTGTTTGGCCATAATGACCATCGTTATGTTTGGAGGAAAAAGGGGAGCGCTTGCAAGCCGAAGAACACCATCCCAACAGTGAAGCACTGGGGTGGCAGCATCATGCTGTGGGGGTGCTTTGCTGCAGGAGGGACTGGTGCACTTCACAAAATAGATGGCATCATGAGGAAGGAAAATTATGTGGATATATTGAAGCAACATCTCAAGACATCAGTCAGGAAGTTAAAGATTGGTCGCAAATGGGTCTTCCAAATGGACAATGACCCCAAGCATACTTCCAAAGTTGTGACAAAATGGCTTAAGGACAACAAAGTCAAGGTATTGGAGTGGCCATCACAAAGCCCTGACCTCAATCCTATAGAAAATGTGTGGGCAGAACTGAAAAAGGCCTACAAATCTGACTCAGTTACACCAGCTCTGTCAGGAGGAATGGGCCAAACTTGACCCAACTTATTGTGGGAAGCTTGTGGAAGGCTACCCGAAACGTTTGACCCAAGTTAAACAATTTAAAGGCAATGCTACCAAATACTAATTGAGTATATGTAAACTTCTGATCCACTGGGAATGTGATAAAATAAATAAAAGCTTAAATAAATCATTCTCTCTACTTTAATTCTGACATTTCATATTCTTAAAATAAAGTGGTGATCCTAACTGACCTAAGACAGGGAATTTTTACTAGGATTAAATGTCAGGAATTGTGAAAAACTGAGTTTAAATGTATTTGGCTAAAGTGTATGTAAACTTCCGATTTCAACTGTAGCATATCCATTTCACAGAACCATCCCCCATCCACCGCTCTCATGATGTAGTCAGTTAGGTAGAGTAGGTGTCTGTGGAATGAGTGACTTGTGTGATCATTACTCCTTACACAGTAAGGACATTGTGCCTTGTTACTTGTCCCTGTAGTAGACACACACACACACACACACACACGCTCACACACACACACACACACACGCTCACACACACACACACACGCCCACGCTCACACACACACACACACACACACACACGCACACACACACGCTCACACACACACACACACACACACACACACACACACACACACGCTCACACACACACACACACACACACACACACACACACGCTCACACACACACACACACACACCCACGCTCACACACACACACACACACACACACACACACACACACACACACACACACACACACACACACACACACACACACACACAGGTTCACACAAACACACATACACACACACACAGGCTCAAACACACACACACACAGGCTCACACACACGCACACACACACACACACAGGCTCACACACACACACACACGCACACGCACACACGCATGCATGCACACACACAGAGACACATACACACACAGCCCTCTGTTCTCCTATAGTGCCACTTGTGGAGCAGACAGACACAGAGACATAGAGAAGTTTTAGATTCCAGAAACTGGACTACTGGACTCTGTTTTAGAACCATAACACTGGCCTAATGTACTCTGTTTTAGAACCCAAACACTGACCTAATGTACTCTGTTTTAGAACCCAAACACTGGCCTAATGTACTCTGTTTAAGAACCCAAACACTGGCCTAATGTACTCTGTTTTATAAACCAAACTATAGCCTAATGTATTCTGTTTTAGAGCCCAAACACTGGCCTAATGTACTCTGTTTAAGAACCCAAACACTGGCCTAATGTACTCTGTTTTAGAGCCCAAACACTGGCCTAATGTACTCTGTTTTAGAACCCAAACACTGGCCTTATGTACTCTGTTTAAGAACCCAAACACTGGCCTAATGTACTCTGTTTTAGAGCCCAAACACTGGCCTAATGTACTCTGTTTTAGAACCCAAACACTGGCCTAATGTACTCTGTTTTAGAACCCAAACACTGGCCTAATGTACTCTGTTTAAGAACCCAAACACTGGCCTAATGTACTCTGTTTTAGAGCCCAAACACTGGCCTAATGTACTCTGTTTTAGAGCCCAAACACGGGCATAATGTACTCTGTTTAAGAACCCAAACACTGGCCTAATGTACTCTGTTTTAGAACTCATACACTGGCCTAATGTACTCTGTTTTAGAGCCCAAACACTGGCCTAATGTACTCAGTTTTAGAGCCCAAACACTGACATAATGTACTCTGTTTTAGAACCCAAACACTGGCCTTATGTACTCTGTTTTAGATCCCAAACACTGGCCTAATGTACTCTGTTTTAGAACTCATGCACTGACCTAATGTACTCTGTTTTAGAACCCAAACACTGGCCTAATGTACTCTGTTTTAGAACCCGAACACTGGCCTTATGTACTCTGTTTTAGAGCCAAAACACTGGCCTAATGTACTCTGTTTTAGAACCCAAACACTGACCTACTTTACTCCGTTTTAGAAACCAAACACTTGCTTACTGTACTCTGTTTTAGAAACCAAACTATAGCCTAATATATTCTGTTTTAGATAACATACTGTCCTCCCTGTCATAACACACTGTCCTCCCTGTCATAACACACTGTCAAATCAAATCAAATTGTATTTGCCACATGCGCCGAATACAACAGGTGTAGACATTACCATGAAATGCTTACTTACAGCCCTTAACCAACAATGCATTTATTTCTTAATAAAAAAGTAAAATAAAACAACAACAACAAAAAAGTGTTGAGAAAAAAAGAGCAGAAGTAAAATAAAATAACAGTAGGGAGGCTATATAAAGGAGGGTACCGGTGCAGAGTCAATGTGCGGGGGCACCGGCTATGCATAAATAATAAACAGAGTAGCAGCAGCGTAAAAAGATGGGGTGGGGGTGGGGGGGGGCAGTGCAAATAGTCAGGGTAGCCATGATTAGCTGTTCAGGAGTCTTATGGCTTGGAGGTAGAAGCTGTTGAGAATCCTTTTGGACCTAGACTTGGCGCTCCGGTACCGCTTGCCGTGCGAAAGCAGAGAGAACAGTCTATGACTAGGGTGGCTGGAGTCTTTGACAATTTTGAGGGCCTTCCTCTGACACCGCCTGGTATAGAGGTCCTGGATGGCAGGAAGCTTGGCCCCAGTGATGTACTGGGCCGTTTGCACTACCCTCTGTAGTGCCTTGCGGTAGGAGGCCGAGCAGTTACCATACCAGGCAGTGATGCAAGCAGTCAGGATGCTCTCGATGGTGCAGCTGTAGAACTTTTTGAGGATCTGAGGACCCATGCCAAATCTTTTCAGTCTCCTGATGGGGAATAGGCTTTGTCGTGCTTTGTCGGTGATCAGGCCTACCACTGTTGTGTCGTCGGCAAACTTAATGATGGTGTTGGAGTCGTGCCTGGCCATGCAGTCATGGGTGAACAGGGAGTACAGGAGGGGACTGAGCATGAACCCCTGAGGGGCCCCCGTGTTGAGGATCAGTGTGGCAGATGTGTTGTTACCTACCCTTACGACCTGGGGGCGGCCCGTCAGGAAGTCCAGGATCCAGTTGCAGAGGGAGGTGTTTAGTCCCAGGATCCTTAGCTTAGTGATGAGCTTTGAGGGCACTATGGTGTTGAACGCTGAGCTGTAGTCAATGAATAGCATTCTCACGTAGGTGTTCCTCTTGTCCAGGTGGGAAAGGGCAGTGTGGAGTGCAATAGAGATTGCATCATCTGTGGATCTGTTAGGGCGGTATGCAAATTGGAGTGGGTCTAGGGTTTCTGGGATAATGGTGTTGATGTGAGCCATGACCAGCCATTCAAAGCACTTCATGGCTACAGACGTCAGTGCTACGGGTCGGTAGTCATTTAGGCAGGTTATCTTAGAGTCCTTGGGCACGGGGACTATGGTGGTCTGCTTGAAACATGTTGGTATTACAGACTCAGTCAGCGACATGTTGAAAATGTCGGTGAAGACACTTGCCAGTTGGTCAGCACATGCTCGGAGTACACGTCCTGGTAATCCGTCTGGCCCTCCGACCTGCTAAAAAGTCTTACTCACATCGGCTATGGAGAACATGCATGCTTCAGTGTTGCTTGCCTCAAAGCGAGCATAGAAGTGGTTTAGCTCGTCTGGTAGGCTTGTGTCACTGGGCAGCTCGCGGCTGTGCTTCCCTTTGTAGTCTGTAATAGTTTTCAAGCCCTGCCACATCCGACGAGCGTCAGAGCCGGTGTAGTACAATTCAATCTTATTCCTGTATCTGACTCTTTGCCTGTTTGATGGTTCGTCGGAGGGCATAGCGGGATTTCTTATAATCGTCCGGGTTAGAGTCCCGCTCCTTGAAAGCTGCAGCTCTACACTTTAGCTCAGTGCTGATGTTGCCTGTAATCCATTGCTTCTGGTTGGGGTATGTACGTACAGTCACTGTGGGGACGACATCATCGATGCACTTATTGATGAAGCCAGTGACTGATGTGGTGTACTCCTCAATGCTGTCTGAAGAATCCCGGAACATGTTCCAGTCTGTGCTAGCAAAACAGTCCTGTAGCTTAGCATCTGCGTCATCTGACCACTTTTTTATTAACCGAGTCACTGGTGCTTCCTGCTTTAGTTTTTGCTTATAAGCAGGAATCAGGAGGATAGAGTTATGGTCAGATTTGCCAAATGGAGGGCGACGGAGAGCTATGTATGTGTCTCTGTGTGTGGAGTAAAGGTGGTCTAGAGTTTTTTTCCTCTGGTTGCACATTTAACATGCTGGTAGAAATTAGGTAGAACGGATTTAAGTTTCCCTACATTAAAGTCCCCGGCCACTAGGAGCGCTGCCTCTGGATGAGCGTTTTCCTGTTTAGTTATGGCCTTATACAGCTCATTGAGTGCAATCTTAATGCCAGCATTGGTTTGTGGTGGTAAATAGACAGCTACGAAAAATATAGATGAAAACTCTCTTGGTAAATAGTGTGGTCTACAGCTTATCATGAGATACTCTACCTCAGGCGAGCAAAACCTCGAGACTTCCTTAGTATTGGATTTTGTGCACCAGCTGTTGTTTACAAATATACACAGACCGCCACCCCTTGTCTTAACGGAGTCAGCCGTTCTATCCTGCCGATGTAGCGTATAGCCCGCTAGCTGTATGTTGTCCATGTCGTCGTTCAGCCACGACTTGGTGAAACATAAGATATTACAGTTTTTAATGCCCCGTTGGTAGGATAAGCGTAATCGTGGGTCATCTAATTTATTTTCCAATGATTGAAGATTGGCTAATAGGATTGATGGAAGAGGCAGTTTACTCGCTCGCCGTCGGATCCTTACGAGGCACCCCGACCTACGTCCACGATATCTCCATCTCTTTCTCCTGCGAATGACGGGGATTTGGGCCTTGTCGGGTGTCTGTAAGATATCCTTCGCGGCCGCCTCGTTGAATAAATAATCTTCGTCCAATACGAGGTGAGTAATCGCTGTCCTGATATCCAGAAGCTCTTTTTGGTTATAAGAGACGATGGCAGAAACATTATGTACAGAATAAATTACAAATAACGCAAAAAAACACACATAATAGTACAATTGGTTAGAGGGCTGTAAAACGGCAGCCATCTTCTCCGGCGCCATCATCTCTCTGTCATAACACACTGTCCTCCCTGTCATAACACACTGTCCTCCCTGTCATAACACACTGTCCTCCCTGTCATAACACACTGTCCTCCCTGTCATAACACACTGTCCTCCCTGTCATAACACACTGTCCTCCCTGTCATAACACACTGTCCTCCCTGTCATAACACACTGTCCTCCCTGTCATAACACACTGTCCTCCCTGTCATAACACACTGTCCTCCCTGTCATAACACACTGTCCTCCCTGTCATAACACACTGTCCTCCCTGTCATAACACTGTTAGTGGTCCTGTTGTTTCATAACTAAGCCACGGTGATTTAATTTAATTGTCAATAATCAATAATCTCGTCGAGAAGCTGGACTATTTTACATTTTACATTTTAGTCATTTAGCAGACGCTCTTATCCAGAGCGACTTACAGTTAGTGAGTGCATACATTTTTTCATACTGGCCCCCCCCCGTGGGTAACGAACCCACAACCCTGGCGTTGCAAGCGCCATGCTCTACCAACTGAGCTACACGGGACTATGACTGTAACTTTGTGCATGCGTTTGTGTATGTGTGTCTGTGTGTGTGTGTGTGTGTGTGTGTGCGGAGGTGTGTGTGTGCGGTCCCAGATGTTATTATCACATTGTTTTATTTATGGCAGTGCTGGAGTGGATTACTGTGTGGCAACGTGATTACGGACGGTACATCTCAGTTTGTGTGTGTGTGTATGTGTGTATGTGTGTATGTGTGTGTGTGTATGTGTGTGTGTGTGTGTGTGTGTGTATGTGTGTATGTGTGTGTGTGTGTGTGTATGTGTGTATGTGTGTGTGTGTGTGTGTATGTGTGTATGTATGTGTGTATGTGTGTGTGTGTGTATGTGTGTATGTGTGTGTGTGTATATGTGTGTATGTGTGTATGTGTGTGTGTGTATGTGTGTATGTGTGTGTGTGTATGTGTGTATGTATGTGTGTGTGTGTGTGTGTGTGTGTGTGTATTTGTGTGTGTGTGTGTGTGTGTGTGTGTGTCTGTGTGTGTGTGTGTGTGTGTGTGTGTGCCAGTCTAATGGTGTGTGTGTGTCTCCGCGTCACGGTGTTTATGTGTGTGTGTCACGTGATGTGAATGTGTGTGTGTCTTTCTGTGTGTGGATTTCGACACTGTAGGGGTTAAAGGTCAGCCAGTGACGTGACCTTCAGTGAACATCACCCCATTGTGATGACTATAATTATGTAATCGCTGTGATGACCATAATATTGTAATCGCTGTGATGACCATAATAATGTAATCGCTGTGATGACCATAATAATGGAATCAGTGTGATGACCATAATAATGTAATCACTGTGATGGTCATAATAATGTAGTTATTGCGATTACCACAATTGTGTAATCATTGTGATGACCATAATAATGTAATCATTGTGTAGCTGATGTTATCCAAGGCAGTGAACACTTAGGCTATTGACTGGTATTTGTAACCTGACGTGCATTTTCTAATTGCCCCTGAGGTGATAAATAAAGTTCTATGAAATGTAATTGACTGTATGAAGCTAGTATGGGACCTTCAGCCAAATGGGCCATCTGAACCACTTTGTAGGGGTTGTAGGGGTTAAAGGTCAGCCCCCCTATCCACCCCATTATACGGTTCAAGTTATTTACACATACTTTTTTTTTTTTTTTTTTTTTTTTTGTCATTTAGCAGACGCTCTTATCCAGAGCGACTTACAGGGAGCAATTAGGGTTAAGTGCCTTGCTCAAGGGCACATCGTACACATACTTAAAGGGATAGTTGACCCAAATTCCTTAACCTGTCAGCAGTCTATGGACAAGGTATGACAGCAATCCATGCTTTGTTTTTGTTTTTCCTGGCTTCCAAAATGCCAACGTTTTAGCATTTGTGGCACAAATCCAATGCAAGTCATGCTACCTGTGTTAGCACTTTTCGTACATCATCTCCAAATCATCTATAAGTGATTTTAGTTTGTGCATACTGGTAACTGGTGGGAACACTCAACTTGAAAGTTCTCTGTCTTCACCAGTAGCGTTCACAGGAGTTACACTGTAGAGGTAGCACATGGTATCTGGCGCCATCTTCTGGCTAAAACATGGCACGACTCTGGTTGAGAATAAATAAAGAGCAGTAGAGGGCTTTTTTTTTATAGAGTTTTATAGAGGTAGAGGTAGCCTCACCTGTTTATTGGACATTATCCATACTGGTTGAGAGTCAATGTAACAGGCTGACGCCGACAAAGATGGCGGCCTCACGACTAGCTCTTAGGAAACTTTGCAGTATTTTGTATTTTCTATGTATTATTTTTTACATTATTAGCTCAGAAAGTGTTTTGCATCATTACATACAGCCGGGAAAAGCTATTGGATATCAGAGCGGCGGTAACTCACCAGCATTACGACCAGGAATACGACTTTCCCGAAGCAGATCCTTTGTTTGCTCTCCCCAGGGCAACTGAACTGATTCCAGCGGCTGACCCAAAACATCGCCGGCGGAGGAGAGGCACTCGGAGCGGCCTGCTGGTCCGACTTAGGAGGTGCGCACACCACCCACCGCTTCCAAGTATTCTACTCGCTAATGTTCAGTCTTTGGTTAACAAGCTCGACGAACTACGGGCAAGGATTTCCTTCCAGAGAGACATCAAGGCCTGTAACATCCTCTGTTTCACGGAAACGTGGCTCTCTTGGGATATTCTGTCGGAATCGGTCCAGCCAGATGGGTTCTCAGTTCATCGCGCAGACAGGAATAATTATCTCTCCGGGAAGCAGAAGGGTGGAGGTGTGTGTTTCATGATTAACGACTCGTGGTGTAATTGTAGTAACATACAGGAACTTGAGTCCTTCTGTTCACCCGACCTAGAATATCTCACAATCAAATGCAGACCGTATTACCTCCCAAGAGAATTTTCTTCGGTTATAGTCACGGCCGTGTACAGTGAGGGAAAAAAATTATTTAATCCCCTGTTGATTTTGTACGTTTGCCCACTGACAAAGAAATTATCAGTCTATAATTTTAATGGTAGGTTTATTTGAACAGTGAGAGACAGAATAACAACAACAAAAATCCAGAGAAACGCATGTCAAAAATGTTATAAATTGATTTGCATTTTAATGAGGGAAATAAGTATTTGACCCCGTCTCAATCAGAAAGATTTCTGGCTCCCAGGTGTCTTTTATACAGGTAACGAGCTGAGATTAGGAGCACACTCTTAAAGGGAGTGCTCCTAATCTCAGTTTTTTACCTGTATAAAAGACACCTGTCCACAGAAGCAATCAATCAATCAGATTCCAAACTCTCCACCATGGCCAAGACCAAAGAGCTCTCCAAGGATGTCAGGGACAAGATTGTAGACCTACACAAGGCTGGAATGGGCTACAAGACCATCGCCAAGCAGCTTGGTGAGAAGGTGACAACAGTTGGTGCGATTATTCGCAAATGGAAGAAACACAAAATACCTGTCAATCTCCCTCGGCCTGGGGCTCCATGCAAGATCTCACCTCGTGGAGTTGCAATGATCATGAGAACGGTGAGGAATCAGCCCAGAACTACACGGAAGGATCTTGTCAATGATTTCAAGGCAGCTGGGACCATAGTCACCAATAAAACAATTGGTAACACACTACGCCGTGAAGGACTGAAATCCTGCAGCGCCCGCAAGGGTTGTTTGTCTGCTAAGGGGACAGGACAACTTCACCACAACAAAGGGACGATGGACGGGGCCATGTACCGTCAAATCTTGGGTGAGAACCTCCTTCCCTCAGCCAGGGCATTGAAAATGGGTCGTGGATGGGAATTCCAGCATGACAATGACCCAAATCACATTGCCAAGGCAACAAAGGAGTGGCTCAAGAAGAAGCACATTAAGGTCCTGGAGTGGCCTAGCCAGTCTCCAGACCTTAATCCCATAGAAAATCTGTGGAGGGAGCTGAAGGTTCGAGTTGCAAAACATCAGCCTCGAAACCTTAATGACTTGGAGAAGATCTGCAAAGAGGAGTGGAACAAAATCCCTCCTTAGATGTGTGCAAACCTGGTGGCCAACTACAAGAAACGTCTGACCTCTGTGATTGCCAACAAGGGTTTTTCCACCAAGTACTAAGTCATGTTTTGCAGAGAGGTCAAATTCTTATTTCCCTCATTAAAATGCAAATCAATTTATAAGCTAAACACCTTCTTCGCCCGCTTTGAGGATAACACAGTGCCACTGACGAGGCCCACTACCAAGGACTGTGGCCTCTCCTTCTCCATGGCCGACGTGAGTAAGACATTTAAGCACGTTAACCCTGGCAAGGCTGCCGGCCCAGACGGCATCCCTAGCAGCGTCTTCAGAGCATGCGCAGACCAGCTGGCTGGTGTTTTTACGGACATATTCAATCTCTCCCTTTCCCAGTCTGCTGTTCCCACATGCTTCAAGATGGCCACCATTGTTCCTGTACCCCAAAAAAAGCAAAGGTAACTGAACTAAATGACTATTGCCCTGTAGCACTCACCTCTGTCATCATGAAGTGCTTTGAGAGACTAGTCAAGGATCATTTCACCTCTACCTTACCTGTCATCCTAGAACCACTCCAATTAGCATACCGCCCCAATAGATCCACAGACGATGCAATCGCCATCACACTGCACTGCCCTATCCTGGGAGTGTGGTGCCAGGAAAATAACCTCTCACTCAACATTAACAAAACAAAGGAGATGATCGTGGACTTCAGGAAACAGCAGAGGGTGCACCCCCCTATCCACATCGACGGGACCGCAGTGGAGAAGGTGGAAAGCTTCAAGTTCCTTGGGGTACACATCACCGACAAACTTAAATGGTCCACCCACGCAGACAGTGTGCTGAAGAAGGCGCAACAGAGCCTCTTCAACCTCAGGAGGCTGATGAAATTCGGCTTAGCACCTAAAACCCTCACAAACTTTTACAGATGCACAATTGAGAGCATCCTGTCGGGCTGTATCACCGCCTGGTATGGCAACTGCACTGCCCACAACCGCAGGGCTTTCCAGAGGGTGGTGCAATCTGCCGAACGCGTTACCGGAGGCAAACTACCCGCCCTCCAAGATACATACAGCACCCGATGTCACAGGAAGGCCAAAAAGATCATCAAGGACATCAACCACCCAAGCCACTGCCTGTTCACCCCGCTATCATCCAGAAGGCGAGGTCAGTACAGGTGCATCAAAGCTGGGACCGAGAGAATGAAAAACAGCTTCTATCTCAAGGCCATCAGACTGTTAAATAGCCATCACTAGCACATTAGAGGCTGCTGCTGCCTATTGAAATCACTGGCCACTTTAAGAAATGGAACACCAGTCACTTTAAAAATGTTTACATATCTTGCACTACTCATCTCATTTGTATATACTGCATTCTATTCTATAATATTCTACTGTATCTTAGTCCATGCCGCTCTGTCATTGCTTGTCCATATATGTATGTATTCTTAAATCCCATTCCTTACTAGTTTTGTGTGTATTGGGTACAGTTGAAGTCGGAAGTTTACATACACTTAGGTTGGAGTCATTAAAACTCGTTTTTCAACCACTCCACAAATTTCTTGTTAACAAACTATAGTTTTGGCAAGTTGGTTAGGACATCTACTTTGTGCATGACACAAGTAATTTTTCCAATAATTGTTTACAGACAGATTATTTCACTTATAATTCACTGTATCACAATTCCAGTGGGTCAGAAGTTTACATACACTAAGTTGACTGTGCCTTTAAACAGCTTGGAAAATTCCAGAAAATGATGTCATGGCTTTAGAAGCTTCTGATAGGCTAATTGACATAATTTGAGTCAATTGGAGGTGTACCTGTGGATGTATTTCAAGGCCTACCTTCAAACTCAGTGCCTCTTTGCTTGACATCATGGGAAAATCAAAAGAAATCCGCCAAAACATTGTAGACCTCCACAAATCTGGTTCCTCCTTGGGAGCAATTTCCAAACGCCTGAAGGTACCACGTTCATCTGTACAAACAATAGTACGCAAGTATAAACACCATGGGACCACGCAGCCATCATACCGCTCAGGAAGGAGATGCGTTCTGTCTCCTAGAGATGAACGTACTTTGGTGCGAAAAGTGCAAATCAATCCCAGAAAAACAGTGTAGTGTATGATGAATTATGACTTTGCTAATGTTTTCAAGTGGAACCTGAGAGGATGTTTATTCAGTTTCAGAGGGAGCCGTTTTAGAGTGACACCTCATAGAACAGAGGGAGTCTGTTTGTTGGAGACAGGTGATTGGACAGTAGAGGGAGCCACCCATATTTTTGTAAAGATTATAAGTATGGGCTAGAGACAAAGAACATTAGAACAGACTTATTCTTTTGGGACTCTGTTCTCCGGATGCTATAGACATCTGTAAACTTATGCTGAAATCTTGTGATATGAATAAAACTTATGATCAAAGCTCAGTATAAGCAGACTCCTTTGTTACAGCATAATTAGCC
Organism: Coregonus lavaretus; assembly: GCF_964263955.1. Classification (NCBI taxonomy): domain Eukaryota; kingdom Metazoa; phylum Chordata; class Actinopteri; order Salmoniformes; family Salmonidae; genus Coregonus; species Coregonus lavaretus. Next base: position 141,858 of record NW_028164896.1, read on the forward strand.
ACATTAACTCGACACTACAACAGCAAAGGACCTTGTGAAGATGCTGGAGGAAACAGGTACAAAAGTATCTATATCCACAGTAAAACAAGTCCTATATCATAACCTGAAAGGCTGCTCAGCAAGGAAGAAGCCACTGCTCTAAAACCGCCATAAAAAAGCCAGACTACGGTTTGCAACTGCACATGGGGACAAAGATCGTAATTTTTTGAGAAATGTCCTCTGGTCTGATGAAACAAAAATATAACTGTTTTGCCATAATGATCATTATTATGTTTGGAGGAAAAAGTGGGATGCTTGCAAGCCAAAGAACACCATCCCAACCGTGAAACACGGGGGTGGCAGCATCATGCTGTGGGGGTGCTTTGCTGCAGGAGGGACTGGTGCACTTCACAAAATAGATGGCATCATGAGGAAGGAAAATAATGTGGATATATTGAAGCAACATCTCAAGACATCAGTCAGGAAGTTAAAGCTTGGTCGCAAATGGGTCTTCCAAATGGACAATGACCCCAAGCATACTTCCAAAGTTGTGGCAAAATGGCTTAAGGACAACAAAGTCAAGGTATTGGAGTGGCCATCACAAAGCCCTGACCTCAATCCTATAGAACATTTGTGGGCAGAACTGAAAAAGCGTGTGCGAGCAAGGAGGCCTACAAACCTGACTCAGTTACACCAGCTCTGTCAGGAGGAATCGGCCAAAATTCCCCCAACTTATTGTGGGAAACTTGTGGAAGGCTATCCGAAACGTTTCACCCAAGTTAAACAATTTAAAGGCAATCCTACCAAATACTAATTGAATGTATGTAAACTTCTGACCCACTGGGAATGTGATAAAATAAATAAAAGCTTAAATAAATCATTCTCTCTACTATTATTCTGACATTTCACATTCTTAAAATAAAGTGGTGATCCTAACTGACCTAAGACAGGGAATTTTTACTAGGATTAAATGTCAGGAATTGTGAAAAACTGAGTTTAAATGTATTTGGCTAAGGTGTATGTATTCCTCCGACTTCAACTGTATATGTTGTGAAATTGTTAGATATTACTGCACTGTCGGAGCTAGAAGCACAAGCATTTCGCTACACCCGCTATAACATCTGCTAAACACGTCTATGTGACAAATAAAATAATGAAATTTGATTTGATGTAAAGGTAGAGTGTAGCCTCCCCTGTTTATTAGACATTATCCATACTGGTTGAGAGTTAATCAGACAACACAAGTAACTGGCTTTTTTTTGTGATTAGATTCACTATTTGGTATGATACTACAAAAATACAAAGAAATACTATTTTCAGAATGTCGAGTGTCATTATATTAATTGAGAATAGTAATATCTAACGGCTATATAACCCTATTATAACCCTATACATTTTAGTATTTTAGCAGACGCTCTTATCCAGAGCGACTTACATGAGCAATTAGGGTTAAGTGCCTTGCTCAAGGGCACATTGACAGATTTTTCACCAAGTCGGCTTCGGGGATTAGAACCAGAGGCCTTTCAGTTACTGGCACAACACTCTAAACCACTAAGCTACCTGCCGCTCATAACCCCCAGCGTGTGGTATCTCATCCAGTGATAACAGCCACAGTGTTGGGTTTACTCGGTTCTGTCACGCTGTTCCTCCAGCCCTGTCTCCAGCGCCCCAGGATGGCTCTGATCTCCTTGGTCCTGAAGCAGTAGATGAACGGGTTGGCGACCGGGGGAAACAGGCTGTAGAGTAGAATAGGTACTTTAGAAGATGACTTTACTTTGTCAGTTGTCACAGAAACACTGAAATCTTTTTCCTTTTTTATCCCAACTCCTCCCGAGAAACACACACGCCGCCTGGAGCAGATTAAGGGGTTTAGGGATTTAAGGGGTTTGTTTATTGTCCATTTGATTGGAACGGAAATTAGTCTTGTGTCTTTTCCCCCAACCCCAGACCCAGCCTCTCTAACCTGTGGTCTACCTACCTGTAGACGAGGCTGAGGGCGATGCGGAGGTCAGGGGTCATTGTCAGGTTGGGGATGTAGGGAGTGGAGTAGACTACGAAGCGGGGGATGTAGTAAATAAGGATGACACATCCCTGAGTAACACAGGTAGAGAAGGTCTTCAGTCTGCCCTGGGTTAGAGAGAGGAGAAAGGAGGAGAAAAGCGTTCAGTGGGTTAGGAGAAAGGTTAGGGTCAGGACAGAGAGACGCAGTGGGTTAGGAGAAAGGTTAGGGTCAGGACAGAGAGACGCAGTGGGTTGGGAGAAAGGTTAGGGTCAGGACAGAGAGACGCAGTGGGTTAGGAGAAAGGTTAGGGTCAGGACAGAGAGACGCAGTGGGTTAGGAGAAAGGTTAGGGTCAGGACAGAGAGACGCAGTGGGTTAGGAGAAAGGTTAGGGTCAGGACAGAGAGACGCAGTGGGTTAGGAGAAAGGTTAGCGTCAGGACAGAGAGACGCAGTGGGTTAGGAGAAAGGTTAGGGTCAGGAGAGAGTAGTTAGAATTAGGGACACAGACAGGAATTAGGGACCCCCACCCCTCCTCCCACCAAGCGCACACCCCCACCCTCAACAACCCCTTTCTCTGACCTGTGCGTTGGCCATGCGCATCACGGTGATGATGATGCTGACGTAGGAGAAGATGATGAAGGAGAATGGGAGGAGGAGGACGAACATGGCCATCCCATAGGAGCTCTCGTGGATCGCCACCATGTTGGAGCAAGACAGCGAAGTCAGTGAAGCAGCATCACAGTAGGCATGGAGGATACGGTTGGGACCACAGAACGCCACTTTCTGGGAGATTAAAAACAAACAATGTCATTGTCAGTGAGTTGAAATGTAATTTAAAGGGCTTTTTACATCAGCAGCACGGAACCCGGGCCTAGATGCCAAACGTTTGAAGAATCAGGTTGGGTCCATAGAACGCTGCTTTCTGGGAGGTGAAGTTAGGAAAAGCTTAGAGGAGATATGGTGTCATTCTCAATCAATAAGATTTATTTATAGGCCTTTTTTACATCAGCAATGTCCTTTAAAACAGTAATCTAGATCACAAAGAGCAAACGGAATCAGTGTCAAGGAACAACTCCCCAGGAGGAGGACATTTGAGAGGAACCCGTCTTCAAGGCTCGTTGGCCCATCCTCCCCTGGCTTGCAGCATGTGTTTTACCTAGAAGTTCTGTACTTGGGCCCCAAAAATGCCTACATTTCTGTTCTAATTGAAACAAATTTTTTTGTGTGTGATAAAGACATGTCAATTTGATTAGTTGTGCTTTGGAGCTTTGTTTTGTGATGTGCTACCCTTGGTGAAGGCTATGCTGCCCTCTGGCTGCCAGGCCCACTGGATGGCTTTAGTTACAGTATCATCATTATACAGTGTATTATTATATAATCACAGAACTCTGGTGGAGTCTATGCTGCCCTCTACTGTAAAAAAATAAAAAATAAATAAAAAAATTGAAATAAAAAAAATCTTTAAAAAACTAAAAATAACAATATAAAATAAACTATTACAAATAAAATAAAAATTAAAAATTACAAATAATATTGTAAAGTGGTTATCCCACTGGCTATCATAAGGTGAATGCACCAATTTGTAAGTCGCTCTGGATAAGAGCGTCTGCTAAATGACGTAAATGTGAATGTACTGGCTGTAGTAACATTATTACCATATAGACAACGTCACGAAAAGGATGCGCGCATCGATGAGGCAGAGTTCCATGTGGTGTTGTGATTCTGAACAGTCAGATCCGTAGCAACAATGACCAGAAGCTGCCATGTGGGGAATCGTAGGTGGCCGGTTTCAGCTCATTGTATCTTGTTGTAAATACCATGTCTTGAGGTGTTTTGGACTCATGTCATGTCTATGCTAATGTGGCTGAAATTCGCTATCTAGCTATCCAACAACTGTAGCGATGTATTTGAGAGACAACAAGTGCTCGTTTATGTGCAATTAATTTGGAGACGAAATACAGTTTACATGTTGTCAACAATCTAGGCCAACCGTGTCTGTTTTGCCCCACAGTGGCACACTCGCTAAATAACCAACCCATCTGTATCATGACAGTACCCTGCTGAAGTCTATGGTGAGGATGACAGGTGCGACTTGGGCTGACATCCAGGAGAAGACTGTCAGACCACTCATAGTCCGGTTGGTCATCAACACAGGATATCTGGAGAGGAGAGAGCAGGGGATGGAGGGAGAGAGAGAGATGGAGAGAGGAGGGGATGGAGGGAGAGAGAGAGATGGAGAGAGGAGGGGATGGAGGGAGAGAGAGAGATGGAGAGAGGAAGATGGGGGGAGAGAGAGATGGAGAGAGGAAGATGGGGGAGAGAGAGAGATGGAGAGAGGAAGATGGGGGGAGAGAGAGAGATGGAGAGAGGAAGATGGGGGAGAGAGAGAGATGGAGAGAGGAAGATGGGGGGAGAGAGAGAGATGGAGAGAGGAAGATGGGGGGAGAGAGGGATGGAGAGAGCAGGGGATGGAGGGAGAGAGAGAGATGGAGAGAGGAAGATGGGGGGAGAGAGAGAGATGGAGAGAGGAAGATGGGGGGAGAGAGAGGGATGGAGAGAGGAAGATGGGGGGAGAGAGAGGGATGGAGAGAGGAAGATGGGGGGAGAGAGAGAGATGGAGAGAGGAAGATGGGGGGAGAGAGGGAGATGGAGAGAGCAGGGGATGGAGGGAGAGAGAGAGATGGAGAGAGGAAGATGGGGGGAGAGAGAGAGATGGAGAGAGGAAGATGGGGGGAGAGAGAGGGATGGAGAGAGGAAGATGGGGGGAGAGAGAGGGATGGAGAGAGGAAGATGGGGGGAGAGAGAGAGATGGAGAGAGGAAGATGGGGGGAGAGAGAGAGATGGAGAGAGGAAGATGGGGGGAGAGAGAGAGATGGAGAGAGGAAGATGGGGGGAGAGAGAGAGATGGAGAGAGGAAGATGGGGGGAGAGAGGGAGATGGAGAGAGGAAGATGGGGGGAGAGAGAGAGATGGAGAGAGGAAGATGGGGGAGAGAGAGAGATGGAGAGAGGAAGATGGGGGGAGAGAGAGGGATGGAGAGAGGAAGATGGGGGGAGAGAGAGGGATGGAGAGAGGAAGATGGGGGAGAGAGAGAGATGGAGAGAGGAAGATGGGGGGAGAGAGAGAGATGGAGAGAGGAAGATGGGGGAGAGAGAGAGATGGAGAGAGGAAGATGGGGGGAGAGAGGGAGATGGAGAGAGGAAGATGGGGGGAGAGAGAGAGATGGAGAGAGGAAGATGGGGGGAGAGAGGGAGATGGAGAGAGGAAGATGGGGGGAGAGAGAGAGATGGAGAGAGGAAGATGGGGGGAGAGAGAGAGATGGAGAGAGGAAGATGGGGGAGAGAGAGAGATGGAGAGAGGAAGATGGGGGGAGAGAGAGATGGAGAGAGGAAGATGGGGGGAGAGAGAGAGATGGAGAGAGGAAGATGGGGGAGAGAGAGAGATGGGGGGAGAGAGAGAGATGGAGAGAGGGAGATGGGGGGAGAGAGAGAGATGGAGAGAGGAAGATGGGGGGAGAGAGAGAGGGAGAGAGGAAGATGGGGGAGAGAGAGGGATGGAGAGAGGAAGATGGGGGGAGAGAGAGATGGAGAGAGGAAGATGGGGGGAGAGAGGGAGATGGAGAGAGGAAGATGGGGGAGAGAGAGAGATGGAGAGAGGAAGATGGGGGAGAGAGAGAGATGGAGAGAGGAAGATGGGGGGAGAGAGAGAGATGGAGAGAGGAAGATGGGGGAGAGAGAGGGATGGAGAGAGGAAGATGGGGGGAGAGAGAGAGATGGAGAGAGGAAGATGGGGGAGAGAGAGATGGAGGGAGGAAGATGGGGGGAGAGAGAGAGATGGAGAGAGGAAGATGGGGGAGAGAGAGAGATGGAGAGAGGAAGATGGGGGGAGAGAGAGAGATGGAGAGAGGAAGATGGGGGAGAGAGAGAGATGGGGGGAGAGAGAGAGATGGAGAGAGGGAGATGGGGGGAGAGAGAGAGATGGAGAGAGGAAGATGGGGGGAGAGAGAGAGGGAGAGAGGAAGATGGGGGAGAGAGAGGGATGGAGAGAGGAAGATGGGGGGAGAGAGAGATGGAGAGAGGAAGATGGGGGGAGAGAGGGAGATGGAGAGAGGAAGATGGGGGAGAGAGAGAGATGGAGAGAGGAAGATGGGGGAGAGAGAGAGATGGAGAGAGGAAGATGGGGGGAGAGAGAGAGATGGAGAGAGGAAGATGGGGGAGAGAGAGAGATGGAGAGAGGAAGATGGGGGAAAGAGAGAGATGGAGAGAGGAAGATGGGGGAGAGAGAGAGATCGAGAGAGGAAGATGGGGGAGAGAGAGAGATGGAGAGAGGGGAGAGGACCAAAACAAGAATGAATCCCTCCCAAGACACTTGTATGTATTTTTCATCAATCACATCATAACGCATATTATTGAGATGATGTTGATGTTGTTGTTGTTACCTGAGAGGGTAGCAGATAGCCAGGTACTGGTCCATAGCCATGGTTGTCATGATGAGAGTGTTAGGGTTAGGGTTAGGTAGATCTATGTTACCTGAGAGGGTGACAGATAGCCAGGTACCGGTCCATAGCCATGGTTGTCATGATGAGAGTGTTAGGGTTAGGGTTAGGTAGATCTATGTTACCTGAGAGGGTGACAGATAGCCAGGTACCGGTCCATAGCCATGGTTGTCATGATGAGAGAGTTAAGGTTAGGGTTAGGTAGATCTATGTTACCTGAGAGGGTGACAGATAGCCAGGTACCGGTCCATAGCCATGGTTGTCATGATGAGAGAGTTAAGGTTAGGGTTAGGTAGATCTATGTTACCTGAGAGGGTGACAGATAGCCAGGTACCGGTCCATAGCCATGGTTGTCATGATGAGAGAGTTAAGGTTAGGGTTAGGTAGATCTATGTTACCTGAGAGGGTGACAGATAGCCAGGTACCGGTCCATAGCCATGGTTGTCATGATGAGAGAGTTGAGCGTTCCAAAGTAGTGGATCATTTGTTCCTGGAACAGACAGGTATGGAAGGAGATCGTCCCATCGTCCCACCACCACCGAGCTATCACCTTGGGAAGGGCCACTGTGGCAAAACCTGGAGAGGAGAGGAGAGGGGAGGAGAGGATAGGAGAGGAGAGGAGAGGAGAGGAGAGGAGAGGAGAGGAGAGGAGAGGAGAGGAGAGGAGAGGAGAGGAGAGGAGACCACGTTAGACTATTGAGACAGACAGGTATGGACGGAGATCCTCCCGTTGTCCCACCAGTATTGGGCTATCACCGTGGAAACACTCTCCCTATGGAAACACTCTGGGTCACTAGCCTCTCTCTAAGAGGGAAATTAGACACATTCACCCTGTTTAAATACTCATCCTTTCTTGGATGGAAGTAATCACTGATTGATAACAGATTTGTACATGACTGTGTTGTCAGAGAGGTACTCTCCACATGATTAAAGAAGGAGGGAGGTATGGGGACCCATTTTAACGTGAGACTCTTTCTCTCATGACCTCTCCTCTCTCACTGATGTCTGTGCTCAGCCAGACACATAGAAACTCCCTCAGCGGTCACATTGGGGAAGAAAAGAGTGAGAGAGAGAACACATTTGAACAGAACACACATTCTAACACAACTCCTTCATCAGACAGAACCAGGCTGAGCATCTTACCTATATCTGACAGAACCAGGCTGAGCATCTTATATATATCTGACAGAGCCAGGCTGAGCATCTTACCTATATCTGACAGAGCCAGGCTGAGCATCTTACCTATATCTGACAGAGCCAGGCTGAGTATCTTACCTATATCTGACAGAGCCAGGCTGAGCATCTTACCTATATCTGACAGAGCCAGGCTGAGCATCTTACCTATATCTGACAGAGCCAGGCTGAGTATCTTACCTATATCTGACAGAGCCAGGCTGAGCATCTTACCTATATCTGACAGAGCCAGGCTGAGCATGATGATGTACATGGGTTTCTGCAGGTTGCGCTCCAGGGCAAACAGCACCACCAGCAGGAAGTTCCCCACCACCGTGGTCACATAGATAAAGCAGAACAACCAGGCCACCAGCTGGTAGAAGGATGGATGGAGCCCCGGGAAGCCCACGATCACAAACTCTGACACACGTGTGTAGTTCTCATCCACGTCAAACATTCTGTACTGGGGAAGGTGGGGGGAGGTAGGAGAGACATCATCAGAGAGATAGAGACACTAAAGCCTGTCCTGAAATGGTTAATTACTCAACTAAAATAGTTTCAGCTGCAGGAGAGAGGGAGAGGTGGAGAGAAGATGTTGAAGACCCTGTATGATCTCTCTCTCCCTCCATCCTTACCCCCACATAGCTCAGGTTTGATTCCCACGGGGGGCCAGTATAAATAAAAAATGTATGCACTAACTTTAAGTTGCTCTGGATAAGAGCGTCTGCTAAATGACTAAAATGTTTAAAAAAAATTACAGACATGAAGTTACACAAATATAAAGAGAGAGATCCTGAAGAGGCTACATCTTTCCATCCTTACCTCCCTCCCAATCAGCGCCCCCGGAGGTGTGTGGCGTGTCCCGCTCTGTACCTCCCAACTTTATACCCAGCATGCCCTCTGACAGGACAGCCAACAGCCAATCAGAAACCTCCACTCTGCCGATGTCACTGTTGTCACTCCACTCATGTCTGTCACAGAGAATTTCATCCCCTTGCCATCCCTCTGTAGTGCTGTGCAAGTACACTCTAACGAACAGATCACTTCCTTGTAAGGATTATAAAGATGGTGTAATGTGAACGTTTGACATTTTAGTCATTTAGCGGACGCTCTTATCCAGAGGCGACTTACAGTTAGTGAGTGCATACATTTTCGTGCAGTCCCCAACCGCTGCTGCTCTCCCTGCTACATTGGTGGCAGAGGTGGGATCACTCCAGTAGTCTCAGGAAGCATTAGAGAATCGTGCAGTTGTACGTGTTTTGGGGCTTGGTGCACAACGACGCCTAAAGGGCCAACCCTCGGTTCAAACAACAACGAAGTGGCCACCCCGCCACTCATGCAAAAAATACAAATTAATTACTTAAAAATCATACAATGTGATTTTCTGGATTTTTGTTTTAGATTCCGTCTCTCACAGTTGAAGTGTACCTATGATAAAAATTACAGACCTCTACATGCTTTGTAAGTAGGAAAACCTGCAAAATCGGCAGTGTATCAAATACTTGTTCTCCCCACTGTAAATGATGGTGCATTGTGGGAAGGTTTTGTGGGCTAGGAAAGAATGGCTGTATTTCGAATGGTACTGTAATTGCATCCCACAGAATACAGTACCATACCGTATTTTTGGAGCACCAAAAACCTTTTCACCACTAGTGGGTGCATGGTGTTGTTGTTTCTGGCTCATTAACATATTTTGAGGCGTGCCTTGTAAGAGGCTATATATTTTTTTTCACCCATAAAGTGAGAATTTAACTGGTATGTGGTAGTAATGCCGCATCAATTAAAAAGGGGACAGATTGGAGTGGCAGCAAGTCTTAAATGGCTGTTCGTTTTGGTCTGTTTTGCCCTGTAGTCACTGCCAGTTTGGAAGCCTTTGGAAGTGCAAGTGATATAGCATAGAACAGCAAATATTCATTAATATGTCGTATGTGTGAACACATTACCTAGCAGCCAACCTGCTTGCACCAATCCCATGTAAGTTACTGTGAAATACAAACCCCAACCTCTCTCAATGAATTTCATTCGTTCAATCGATGTATAGTATACCTACCATTGACACATCACTTCCTGTCGGGAAGCAGGAAGCAGGAAACAGGAATTAGAAAATTAAGCAGTGATTCAGTCAAGGGGCCAGGGTTCCGGTCTAGAAGCACGGTTTTGACTGCTTCTACAGTTTTGCTTCGGTACTGCAGTTTAACTGATGTCCGGCCCAAAAAGACAATATCCGCAGACGGCCACATACAAAGGTCAGATTTGAAAATTCCTAATAAGATACTTTAGCCATCACCTTTGTGCACAAAACATCCATTGAATTATTCAAATAATTGTCGCTGAGGCCGATATTTTTCTATCACAGCCGAAGACATTAACATTTTATATTCATCCAATGTCTGCCATGTTTTTGGACGACGTGATGACGTCACTGCCCCTGCTCCTCCCCTAGCGCGCATGTGATGCTGGTCCGTATAAAGCAGATGCAAGCCGGATGCTCCCGAGTGGCGCAGTGGTCTGAGGCACTGCATCTCAGCTTTAGAGGCGTGACCACAGACCCTGGTTCGATTGGTTGATTGGCGGTCCCATAGGGCGGCGCACAATTGGCCCAGCGTCGTCCGGGTTTGGCCGGTGTAGGCCGCCATTGTAAATAAGAATTTGTTCTTAACTGATTTGCCTAGTTAAATAAAGGTTAAACAGAAAAATATAGTCTGTGAACGTGAGTAGATTGTCCGTGCTACGGTGTTGTATACTTCTAAACTTTTATTTGAAGTTTTAAACAAATAACTAGATTTCACCTCGTTCCTATAGGCCACATTTACACAAGGAAACTGTCCATATCAGATTTTGCATATCATTTATGAGTTGGCCCCACATATTTATAAATGACCGAGCAAGATGTCCTTAGTGATTGAACTATCTCGTGAATTTGTATCCAAGTGAGCGGACACGTAAGGCAATTGCCTGATGCCCCCCAAATTACCCTTGGTGCCTGATCCCATACCCTATAATTCTGTATATCTTTGTGACTAATTTCTATGCAGGTAGACCAGAGAAGCCACATCCCTGATTGGCAGATGACTGGCAACCCTGATTAGAAGCACATTCTGCTCATCTGTTCTTTACAAATACTGTTTTGAATTTAAATATCATTGTACCTAGACACTGAAGAAGGCTGCAAAGCCGAAACGTCTGTGTCGCAATCCCTGATGCAGTGAAAATAATTAAAAACATCAAGTAAGCTTTATGCTAAATGTTATTTATTTTAAATTATTTAAAACGTGACAAGTGCGCAAAGAACGGGTCGAGAAGAAGGTCAGTTGTGCAAAATTGACACATCCAACCGATGAACGCAGGAGAACTATAGTGTCTTGCTCTACGCCAGGGTTCTTCAATTCCGGTCCTGGAGGGCCGAAACACTTCTGTTTTTTATTTCTACCTGGTAGTTAATTGCACTCACCTGGTGTCGCAGGTCTGAATTAGCCCCTGATTAGAAGGAGAGGATGAAAAACAGAGGTGTTTCAGCCCTCCAGGACCGGAATTGAAGAACCCTGCTCTACACCATCGGAGTTAAAATGGAGTGAAGTTGGAGGTAGGAGTTGACGAGGTAGGAAAACCCCAAGGTGTCCTCCCTTTGCCTTCTTGTCTAGACCTATCAAATCCCCCTGTCCTCACCGGGACAGTTATTTTGTATTTCTTCCATTTGCGAATAATCGCACCAACTGTTGTCTCCTTCTCACCAAGCTGCTTGGCGATGGTCTTGTAGCCCATTCCAGCCTTGTGTAAGTCTACAATCTTGTCCCTGACATCTTTGGAGAGCTCTTTGGTCTTGGCCATGGTGGAGAGTTTGGAATCTGATTGATTGATTGCTTCTGTGGACAGGTGTCTTTTATACAGGTAACAAACTGAGATTAGGAGCACTCCCTTTAAGAGTGTGCTCCTAATCTCAGCTCATTACCTGTATAAAAGACACCTGGGAGCCAGAAATCTTTCTGATTGAGAGGGGGTCAAATACTTATTTCCCTCATTAAAATGCAAATCAATTTATAACATTTTTGACATGCGTTTTTCTGGATTTTGTTGTTGTTATTCTGTCTCTCACTGTTCAAATAAACCTACCACTAAAATTATAGACTGATCATTTCTTTGTCAGTGGGCAAACGTACAAAATCAGCAGGGGATCAAATACTTTTTTCCCTCACTGTATGTAGTTTGCTAGCTAGCGTTTGCTAGCTAGCTAGCCCAGTGTTGGCTAGCTAGCTAACTGTAGCTAGCTAGCACAACATTGACTATTCTCGGACGCTATTTACGTGAAGTCTAAGTAAATTAATTTGCTTTTTTTTTTTTTTTACTGATCATTGTTTCCCAACTCCAGTCCTGGAATATCCCCAACAGGACACATTTTTATTAAAGCCCCAGACAAGTACACCTGATTCAACTTGTCAACTAATCATCAAGCCCTCGATGAGTTGAATCAGATATTTTTGTCCGTGGCTACAACAAACATGTGTACTGTTTAAATCTGTTTAAATCAGTATTTAAATACAGTAACTTGCGTACCAATGAGCTGCCTGTAAGTTACTGGTAACCTCTTTTCACTGCAACCTTTTCAAGATGGCAGCAAGCATGTCTTTTTCTCTGATCAGTGGTTGTAGTTGAAAAGCTTTTTTGTGGATTTTTTTGTCTCCTTTTACCTTTGTTTCATCTGGCTGTGAACACAGTGGACAATAGTGCATTATAGAATACAGAGTTTTTAAGGAGACATAAAAAACTGGTCTGTTGAACCTTTTGAGGCCTACTTGGATATACCTGGGCACCCTGCTCTGCACTGGGGCATTATCTGAGCAGACACCTTCCTCCTGTTATATACCTGGGCACCCTGCTCTGCACTGGGGCATTATCTGAGCAGACACCTGCCTAATGCTGCTTTCATCCTTCCACTTGACATTGCGCCTTGGATGTTTTTGGACTATTGCCAAACTTAAACTCCGCTTGGTTTAGCAACCAGTTGAGCAGACAGCCATTTTGCACTGTTTCGCTATGGTTTTAGTCATCAATCTAGCAAAAGGGCAATATTTTATGAATGTAGTAGCGTTTCACCCCTAGAAAGCTATGACCTTTCACCTGGAATTGTTTATTTATGTCTGAGAAAAAAACATGAATATGTACACCATAAAAGTATAATACACCATATACAAATAGGATGGTATGATAAAAATAATAATAATAATTGTGAATGAATAAGCCTTTTTATACTTTATAATATCCATATACATGTACAGTATAGTTATAATCTGTTTTAGGAACATCTACACAAAATATTTCATCTTCTTTATTACTTTACCAAACATATCATGACATTAGTGATAGTCAAAATATGTTACATTTGTGAACGTCTAATCAACATTTGGGCCATTTTAAAGGGACAAAGGGAGAAGCGCTATGTAAAGGGGTCCATTTTGTTGTTATGCAATGTGTCTGCCTCCAACGTAAAACAAATGTTTGACTTCTACACAAAAGTATCTTTTTTAGGTTTAAGGAAGTGTGTAGGTCGCATTCTTTATCATAGAGCTATGAAAGTTATGTATTTAGATCCGCCTGCTCGAGACAAATTCAGCGATTGCTTTGCCATGTCTGTGCCGTGAAGCAGTCCAGCTGGATAAATGTTTTTCTAAGGACTGCCCCTTTGATGTAATTTTGCAGTGAAGTGATATAAATGGATGTAATGATGCAACCGACCACCAGAGGGAGGCAAATACATGTTTATTCGACGTTGACCTGGTCCTAGGAAGGTCTGGATGTTTGTTTTCTGACTTCTAAAACGGTGGGTAATCAATAAAATAAGTAATGCAAACATATAGATACATTTAAAAGTAATTCTAATGCCCTATTTCAGGGACTGTCCGTTTTTAGAGGTTTTGTGTTCCTTACTTAGATTGTTTTCAATAAAAATGGTTAAAACTAAACAAAAATAACTTCTTAGCAAAGAGCAATTTCTCAAGCAAGAATTTAGCTAGGACTGTCTGGGAATGGTCTGAGTGGGGAGGGGAAAACAGAAAACTAGCTGTTATTGGCAATGAGGTTTGGAACTCTCTTTCTTATTGGTCTATACACTAATTTACCACCTGGTGATGTCACCAAGCAAGCCAAAACTCCATCCCACCAACACAGGCTAAGATTTCAGGCGGTCTTTTCAAAAAGCTTAAGAGACTTTAGACTACTTGGATTTACTATTTTTGACTCTCCCTTAGCCTCCCTCCTGGCTTTCCACCGGCCTGTACATCCCCCTCCAAGGTGCTTCTCTTCTGGCTATCGTACTGGTAACACGGCCTCCATTGCGTTATTGTTTTGATGGGCCCCAGCATTTAATTGCATTGAGTAAGTCACAGCTCTCTCCTTGCTGTTGTTATGCTGGCGAGTTTTGTGCCTTGGTTGTGTTTATTGTGGGTCCTAGTCGTGGCTGAACGATGACATGAATAACATACAGCTGGCGGGTTATACACTGTATCGGCAGGATAGAACGGCAGCCTCGGGTAAGACAAGGGGTGGCGGTCTATGTATATTTGTAAACAACAGCTGATGCACGATATCTAAGGAAGTCTCGAGGTTTTGCTCGCCTGAGGTAGAGTTTCTCATGATAAGCTGTAGACCACACTATCTACCAAGAGAGTTTTCATCTGTATTCTTCGTAGCTGTCTATTTACCACCACAAACCGATGCTGGCACTAAGACCGCACTCAATTAACTGTATACGGCCATAAGCAAACAGGAAAACGCTCATCCAGAGGCGGCGCTCCTAGTGGCCGGGGACTTTAATGTGTTTTACCTAATCCGTTTTACCTCATTTCTACCAGCATGTCAAATGTGCAACCAGAGGGAAAAGAACTCTAGACCACCTTTACTCCACACACAGAGACACGAACAAAGCTCTCCCTCGCCCCCATTTGGAAAATCTGACCATAACTCTATCCTCCTGATTCCTGCTTACAAGCAAAAACTAAAGCAGGAAGCACCAGTGACTTGGTCAATAAAAAAGTGGTCAGATGAAGCAGAGGCTAAGCTACAGGACTGTTTTGCTAGCACAGACTGGAACATGTTCCGGGATTCTTCCGATGGCATTGAGGAGTACACCATATCAGTCACTGGCCTCATCAATAAGTGCATTGATGACGTCATCCCCACAGTGACTGTACGTACATACCCCAACCAGAAGCCATGGATTACAGGCAACATCCGCACTGAGCTAAAGGGTAGAGCTGCCGCTTTCAAGGAGCGGGACTCTAACCCGGAAGCTCATAAGAAATCCCGCTATGCCCTCCGACGAACCATCAAACAGGCAAAGCGTCAATACAGGACTAAGATCGAATCGTACTACACCGGCTCCGACGCTCGTCGGATGTGGCAGGGCTTGCAAACTATTACAGACTACAAAGGGAAGCACAGCCACAAGCTTGCCAGTGACACAAGCCTACCAGACGAGCTAAATTACATCTATGCTCGCTTCGAGGCAAGTAACACTGAAACATGCATGAGAGAACCAGCTGTTCCGGATGACTGTGTGATCACGCGCTCCGTAGCCAATGTGAGTAAGACCTTTAAACAGGTCAACATTCACAAGGCTGCAGGGCCAGACGGATTACCAGGATGTGTACTCCGAGCATGTGGTCCTCTGTAGCTCAGCTGGTAGAGCACGGCGCTTTTAACGCCAAGGTAGTGGGTTCGATCCCCGGGACCACCCATACACAAAAATTTATGCACGCACGACTGTAAGTCGCTTTGGATAAAAGCGTCTGCTAAATGGCATATTATTATTATTATATTATTATGTACTGACCAACTGGCAAGTGTCTTCACTGACATTTTCAACCTGTCCCTGGCCGAGTCTGTAATACCAACATGTTTCAAGCAGACCACCATAGTGCCTGTGCCCAAGAACACTAAGAACACTAAGGTAACCTGCCTAAATGACTACCGAACCGTAGCACTGACGTCTGTAGCCATGAAGTGCTTTGAAAGGCTGGTCATGGCTCATATCAACACCATTATCTCAGAAACCCTAGACCCACCCCAATTTCCATATCGGCCCAACAGATCCACAGATGATGCAATCTCTATTGCGCTCCATACTGCCCTTTCACACACGGACAAAAGGAACACCTATGTGAGAATGCTATTCATTGACTACAGCTCAGGGTTAAACACCATAGTGCCCTCAAAACTCATCACTAAGCTAAGGACCCTGGGACTAAACACCTCCCTCCGCAACTGGATCCTGGACTTCCTGATGGGCCGCCCCCAGGTGGTAAGGGTAGGTAACAACACATCCGCCAAGCTGATCCTCAACACGGGGGACCCTCAGGGGTGCGTGCTCAGTCCCCTCCTGTACTCCCTGTTCACTCATGACTGCATGGCCAGGCACGACTCCAATACCATCATTAAGTTTGCCGATGACACAACAGTGGTAGGCCTGATCACCGACAACGATGAGATGGCCAGGTCTCTGACCTCCTCCCTATAGGCTGTGTGGTGCCAGGACAACAACCTCTCCCTTATCGTGATCAAGACAATGGAGATGATTGTAGACTACAGGAAAAAGAAGAGGACTGAGCATGCCCCCATTCTCATCGATGGGGCTGTACTGGAGCAGGTTGAGAGCTTCAAGTTCCTTGGTGTCCACATGACCAACAAACTAACATGGTCCAAGCACACCAAGACAGTCGTGAAGAGGGCACGACATAACCTAAGGAGACTGAAAAGATTTGGCATGCGTCCTCAGATCCTCAAAAGGTTCTACAGCTGCACCATTGAGAGCATCCTGACTGGTTGCATCACCGCCTGGTATGGTAACTGCTCGGCCTCCGACCGCAAGGCACTACAGAAGGTAGTGCGTACAGCCCAGTACATCACTGGGGCCAAGCTTCCTGCCATCCAGGACCTCTATACCAGGCGGTGTCAGAGGAAGGCCCTAAAAATTGTTGAACACTCCAGCCACCCTAGTCATAGACTGTTCTCTCTGCTACCGCACGGCAAGCGGTACCGGAGCGCCAAGTCTAGGTCCAAGAGGCTTCTAAACAGCTTCTACCCCCAAGCCATAAGACTCCTGAACAGCTAATCAAATGGCTACCCCCCCCTTATTTTAAGCTGCTGCTACTCTCTGTTTATCTATGCATCATCACTTTAATAACTCTACCTACATGACTCGGTACCCGTATCCCCTATATACAGTGAGAGAAAAAAGCATTTGATCCCCTGCTGATTTTGTACGTTTGCCCACTGACAAAGACATGATCAGTCTATCATTTTAATGGTATGTTTATTTGAACAGTGAGAGACAGAATAACAACAACAAAAATCCAGAAAAACGCATGTCAAAAATGTTATACATTGATTTGCATTTTAATGAGGGAAATAAGTATTTGACCCCCTCTCAATCAGAAAGATTTCTGGCTCCCAGGTGTCTTTTATACAGGTAACGAGCTGAGATTAGGAGTACACTCTTAAAGGGAGTGCTCCTAATCTCAGTTTGTTACCTGTATAAAAGACACCTGTCCACAGAAGCAATCAATCAATCAGATTCCAAACTCTCCACCATGACCAAGACCAAAGAGCTCTCCAAGGATGTCAGGGACAAGATTGTAGACCTAAACAAGGCTGGAATGGGCTACGAGACCATCGCCAAGCAGCTTGGTGAGAAGGTGACAACAGTTGGTGCGATTATTCACAAATGGAAGAAACACAAAATAACTGTCAATCTCCCTCGGCCTGGGGCTCCATGCAAGATCTCACCTCGTGGAGTTGCAATGATCATGAGAACGGTGAGGAATCAGCCCAGAACTACACGGGAGGATAGGTCCCACTCTAAGACATTGTTAGAGTCTATCCTGGATAGGTCCCACACTAAGACCTTTTCCTTTTCTACTCCTCAGCATGGTCGTCATGCCACTGTCTTGCCACCATCTCCGACTGACTGGCCAGCGCTGCCCTGCAGAGACCCCTCCATGGTGAATTCACCTCTCCCCTCCAATCTCACCCGCCCTTCCCATCCTACCCCCCCCTGAGGCTCCAGCCTCCCCCTGCTCGGAGGACTCCTATTGATGATGTGGGTCCTCCGTCCCCCATCTCCCGTCGGTACTCAAGGAGGCACAGAAAAGGCCGGACGTCCACGGCCACTCACCTTCCTCCAGCCATCATCAATGGTAGCTCCATGGTGAGGCACATCTCGGTTCCTGGAGCAAAAACCCTGTGTTACCTGGGGCTACGGTGATATCACAGGATTTCTATCGTCTCGCTACTGCTGGATCAAATTATATCAAAAAGGGAAAATCAGAGCTAAAGAAACAGGATTTTATTGAGCTGATCAAACACCCTGAAAGCAGCCGATTATCTCTGGCCCCGCAGCTGTGAAAGGTTCAGCAGGCTGTTAGCACTTCATATCTGTCTTAAATACTACTGCCACTCTTTTTTTTTTTTTAACAAAATATGCTCTACAGAGATGATGGATTCCACCCAAACCATCTAGGAGCCTGGAACATCTTCACATTTCAAGGCCACGTTAAGATATTGACTAAGAGACAGACCAAGCTCCGCTCAGGTAATACCTCCTAACCTTACTAAGCGTTATCGTCGTACTGTTGTCCATACTTCCAGGGGTGTTGTCAGCTGTAATCTTGTACCCATTCATTTGAACCATTCTTAAAACACATATTTTTAGCTTTGCTTTTCCTTAGGGTGCTTTTTAGTCGTTCAGTTTGTCATTCTTTTGTTTTTTATCTTATGTTTGTTGTGTAGTAAATATTTCAGCTTTTATTTTCATTTGTTTTTTTTCCGTTTTTTTTCCTGTAAAGCACATTGCGTTGCATTCCATGTCTGAAATGTGCTGTATAAATAAAGCTTGACTTGATTTGATCTGCTACTTCTAGCTCAAAAGAGAAACCCACTGTGGTCTGCTCACCCAGTGCTTTTAGTTCAAATGTGGAATCCATAAACTTCAATACCCCTCAGTTTTTCAAATCACGTAGGGGGCTTTTTAATTTAATTTTATTTTATTTTATTTAACCTTTATTTAACCAGGTAAGCCAGTTGAGAACAAGTTCTCATTTACAACTGCGACCTGGCCAAGATAAAGCAAAACAGTGCGATAAAAACAACAACACAGAGTTACATATGGGGTAAAAAAACATAAAGTCAAAAATACAACAGAAAATATATATACAGTGTGTGCAAATGTAGCAAGTTATGGAGGTAAGGCAATAAATAGGCTATAGTGCAAAATAATTAAAATTAGTATTAACACTGGAATGATAGATGTGCAAGAGATGATGTGCAAATAGAGATACTGGGGTGCAAATGAGCAAAATAAATAACAATATAGGGATGAGGTAGTTGGGTGGGCTAATTTCAGATGGGCTGTGTACAGGTGCATGTTTGGCAGCATGAGTGAAGGAGGCTTTGTTGCGAAATAGGAAGCCGATTCTGGATTTAACTTTGGATTGGAGATTCTTAATGTGAGTCTGGAAGGAGAGTTTACAGTCTAACCAGACACCTAGGTATTTGTAGTTGTCCACATACTCTAGGTCAGACCTGTCGAGAGTAGTGATTCTAGTCGGGTGGGCGGGAACCAGCAGCGTTCGATTGAAGAGCATGCATTTAGTTTTACTAGTGTTTAAGAGCAGTTGGAGGCTACTGAAGGAGTGTTGTATGGCATTGAAGCTCGTTTGGAGGTTTGTTAACACAGTGTCCAATGAAGGGCCAGGTGTATACAAAATGGTGTTGTCTGCGTAGAGGTGGATCTGAGAGTCACCAGCAGCAAGAGCGACATCATTGATATACACAGAGAAAAGAGTCGGCCCAAGAATTGAACCCTGTGGCACCCCCATAGAGACTGCCATAGGTCCAGACAACAGGCCCTCCGATTTGACACATTGAACTCTATCTGAGAAGTAGTTGGTGAACCAGGCGAGGCAGTCAATTTAGAAACCAAGGCTATTTAGTCTGCCAATAAGAATGCGGTGGTTGACAGAGTCGAAAGCCTTGGCCAGGTCGATGAAGACGGCTGCACAGTACTGTCTACTATCGATCGCGGTTATAATATCGTTTAGGACCTTGAGCGTGGCTGAAGTGCACCCATGACCAGCTCGGAAACCGGATTGCATAGCGGAGAATGTACAGTGGGATTCGAAATGGTCGGTGATCTGTTTGTTAACTTGGCTTTCAAAAACTTTCGAAAGGCAGGGCAGGATGGATATAAGTCTGTAGCAGTTTGGATCTAGAGTGTCACCGCCTTTGAAGAGGGGGATGACCGCGGCAGCTTTCCAATCTCTGGGGATCTCAGACGTTACGAAAGAGAGGTTGAACAGGCTAGTAGTAGGGGTTGCGACAATTTCGGCGGCTAGTTTTAGAAAGAAAGGGTCCAGATTGTCTAGCCCAGCTGATTTGTAGCGGTCCAGATTGTGCAGCTCTTTCAGAACATCAGCTGTCTGAATTTGTGTGAAGGAGAAGCGGGGGGGGCATGGGCAAGTTGCAGCGGAGGGTGCAGAGCTGGTAGCCGGGGTAGTGGTAGCCAGGTGGAACGCATGGCCAGCCGTAGCAAAATGCTTGTTGAAATTCTCGATTATTGTAGATTTATCGGTGGTGATAGAATTTCCTAGCCTCAGTGCAGTGGGCAGCTGGGAGGAAGTGCTCTTATTCTCCATGGATTTACAGTGTCCAAAAACTTTTTGGAGTTAGTACTACAGGATGCAAATATCTGTTTGAAAAAGTTAGCCTTTGCTTTCCTAACTGCTTGTGTATATTGGTTCCTAACTTCCCTGAAAAGTTGCATATCGCGGGGGCTATTTGATGTTAATGCAGTACGCCACAGGATGTTTTTGTGCTGGTCAAGGGCAGTCAAGTCTGAGGAGAACCAGGGGCTATATCTGTTCTTAGTTCTGTATTTTTTTAATGGGGCATGTTTATTTAAGATTGAGAGGAAATTACTTTTAAAGAACAACCAGGCATCCTCTACTGACAGAATGAGATCTATATCCATCCAAGATACCTGAGCCAGGTCAATTAGGAAGACCTGCTCGCTAAAGTGTTTTAGGGAGCATTTGACAGTGATGAGGGGAGGTCGTTTGACCGCGGACCCGTTACGGACGCAGGCAATAAGGCAGTGATCGCTGAGATCCTGGTTGAAGACAGCAGAGATGTATTTAGAGGGTAAGTTAGTCAGGATGATATCTATGAGCATAAGCATATACCAATTTAGGTCACCAAGCAGTACGAACTCTGAGGATAACTGGGGGGCAATCAATTCACATATGGTGTCCAGGGCACAGCTGGGGGCTGAGGGGGTCTGTAGCAAGCGGCAACAGTGAGAGACTTATTTCTGGAAAGGTGGATTTTTAGAAGCAGAAGCTCAAACTGTTTGGGCACAGACCTGGATAGTATGATAGAGCTCTGCAGGCTATCTCTACAGTAGATTGCAACTCCGCCCCCTTTGGCAGTTCTATCTAGACGGAAAATGTTATAGTTGGGGATGGAAATTTCAGAATTTTTGGTGGCCTTCCTAAGCCAGGATTCAGACACTGCTAGAACATCAGGGTTGGCGGAGTGTGCTAACGGAATGAATAACTCAAACTTAGGAAGGAGACTTCTGATATTAACATGCAAGAAACCAAGGCTTTTACGGTTACAGAAGTCAACAAATGATAGCGCCTGGGGAGTAGGAGTGATACTGGGGGCTGTAGGGCCTGGGTTAGCCTCTACATCACCAGGGGAACAGAGGAGGACTAGAATAAGGATACGGCTAAAGGCTTTAAGAACTCCCGAGTGGCGCAGTGGTCTAAGGCACTGCATCGCAGTGCTAGCTGTGCCACTAGAGATCCTGGTTCGAATCCAGGCTCTGTTGTAGCCGGCCGCGACCGGGAGACCCATGGGGCGGCGCACAATTGGCCCAGCGTCGTCTAGGGTAGGGGAGGGAATGGCCGGCAGGGGATTTAGCTCAGTTTGTAGAGCATGGCGTTTGCAACGCCAGGGTTGTGGGTTCGATTCCCACGGGGGGTATGATTTAAAAAAAAAATAATAATAATAATAGTAATGTATGCACTAACTGTAAGTCGCTCTGGATAAGAACGTCTGCTAAATGACTAAAAATGTAAAAACTGGCCTTCTAGTGCGTTGGGTACAGAGAATAAAGGGTGCAGATTTCCGGGCGTTGTAGAAAAGATTCAGGGCATTATGTACAGACAAGGATATGGAAGGATATGAGTACAGTGGAGGTAAACCTAAGCATTGGGTAACAATGAAAGAGAGAGCATCACAGGAGGCACCGATTGAGTCGGTCTCCGCGTGTATGGGGGGTGGGACAAAGGAGCTATCTAAGGCAGGTTTAGCTGAGCTGGGGGATCTACAGTGAAATAGTACAATAAGAAATAACCGAAACAGCAATAGGCAAGGCATATTGACATGGGAGAGAGGCATAAAGCAATCACAGGTGTAATTTGAGAGAGCTAAGACAACAGCTATGAGAAAAGGTGACACAGTTTGGGCTGAGGCTAAACATAAACAGGATGCGGTACTGTAAAAAGGAACAGTCTAGCAGGCATCAGCTGTATAGCTGAGTTATCATAAGGTCCGGTGAACAGCAATAGGATAGTTCGGAGGTAGTTCGGGGGCTGCTAAAGCACTAGCGAGCAAGAGGCCATGGCTAGCATGTGCTAGCGGGCCGGTGCTAGCAGATGGAATCTTCATGGTCGACGTCGTAACGGGAAGCCTGTTATAACCACATCAGACGATTTCGTCGGCAGACCAGTCGTGTTGGATCGGCTGGGCTCCGTGTCAACACTAGGTGGTCCCGTCCGGTTGACAGAGAGGTAGATAGCCGGGAGATGGGCCTGGCTCATCTCATGGGCCTGGCTCAAACTAGCTCAGGCTGATTAGCCAAACCACAACGGCCATTTTGTTGCAGCTAGCTGGTAGCGATGAATCCGGTGTTAAAGGTCCAGTGATCCAGTGATTCCGGCAGAAAACCGATATGTTCTGGGTCGATAGCGCGCTGTGCAGACAGTGCAGACTGGCCGAATAATAGTCCAGGCTAGAGCTGGCTGGTAGGTGGTGCAGGCCACAGACAATGGTGAAAAACCGCTAACGGACTATTTGTATTGCCCCTCCCCACCCCTCTTTTAAGCTGCTGCTACTCTCTGTTTATTATCTATGCATTGTCACTTTAATAACTCTACCTACATGACTCGGTACCCGTATCCCCTATATACAGTGAGAGAAAAAAGCATTTGATCCCCTGCTGATTTTGTACGTTTTGCCCACTGACAAAGACATGATCAGTCTATAATTTTAATGGTAGGTTTATTTGAACAGTGAGAGACAGAATAACAACAACAAAAAATTCTAGATAAAAGGTAAGTCAATAATAGAATCCGTTCCACATTGAGTGAGACGGGTTGCAGGAAAGTATATTTTGTAGAAGGATGAAAAGTCTGATAGGGAAATATGTACGAAAAATACAAAAAAAAACAGGGTATTTACAGGCTATTTACAGACACACGACAAAATCACGACTGCACTGCTACGCCATCTTGGATTGGGCTGGTGCAAGATAACAACCAAAGCCCATGTAAGTCAGTTTATAACATATAGAGTTCATCATATTGACAGGCCTCAGGCCCTATGGTGTAAACTTTGGAAAAGTGATTCCAATTTCTACTACTTCCTCTGGGCTATGCAGACGAATCCGGGCATTCTGATATTGACTGAAACTTCGATCTCTGGGGACATTCTGGACTCTGATATTAATATTGAGGGTTATAATGTGTTCAGAGCTGACAGACACGGTAGAGGTGGTGGAGTGGCCATTTCTTTCGCCCTCCAGGTTCCCTTGGAGAGTTCATCAATGAGCTTGACGCCTTGATAAGTTCCTTTCCTGAGGATGGCACACCCCTCACAGTTTTGGGGGATTTCAACCTCCCTACGTCTACATTTGACTCATTTCTCTCTGCCTCCTTCTTTCCACTCCTCTCCTCTTTTGACCTCACCCTCTCACCGTCCCCCCCTACTCACAAGGCAGGCAATACGCTTGACCTCATCTTTACTAGATGCTGCTCTTCTACCAATCTCACTGCAACTCCCCTCCATGTCTCCGACCACTACTTTGTATCCTTTTCTCTCTCGCTCTCCTCCAACACTACTCACTCTGCCCCTACACAGATGGTAATGCGTCGCCGCAACCTTCGCTCTCTCTCTCCCACTACTCTCTCCTCTTCCATCCTATCATCCCTTCCCTCTGCTCAATCCTTCTCCCTCCAATCTCCTGATTCTGCCTCCTCAACCCTCCTCTCCTCCCTTTCTGCATCCTTTGACTCCCTGTGTCCCCTATCCTCCCGACCGGCTCGGTCCTCCCCTCCAGCTCCGTGGCTTGATGACTCATTGCGAGCTCACAGAACAGAGCTCCGGGCAGCTGAGCGGAAATGGAAGAAAACTAAACTCCCTGCCGACCTGGCATCTTTTCACTCCCTCCTCTCTACATTTTCTTCATCTGTTTCTGCTGCTAAGGCCACTTTCTACCACTCTAAATTCCAAGCATCTGCCTCTAACCCTAGGAAGCTCTTTGCCACATTCTCCTCACTGCTGAATCCCCCCCCCCCCCCCCCCCCCCCCCCTCCTCCCTCTCTGTGGATGACTTCGTCAACCACTTTGAAAAGAAGGTTGACGACATCCGATCCTCGTTTGTTCAGTCTAATGACACTGCTGGTCCTGCTCACACTGCCCTACCCTATGCTTTGACTTCTTTCTCCCCTCTCTCTCCAGATAAAATCTTGCAACTTGTGACTGCAGGCCGCCCAACAACCTGCCCGCTTGACCCCATCCCCTCCTCTCTTCTCCAGACCATCTCCGGTGACCTTCTCCCCTACCTCACCTCGCTGATCAACTCATCCTTGACCGCTGGCTATGTCCCTTCCGTCTTCAAGAGAGCGAGAGTTGCACCCCTTCTCAAAAAACCAACACTCGATCCCACTGATGTCAACAACTACAGACCAGTATCCCTTCTTTCTTTTCTTTCCAAAACTATTGAGCGTCCCGTCTTTAGCCAACTCTCTTGCTATCTCTCTCAGAATGACCTTCTTGATCCAAACCAGTCAGGTTTCAGGACTGGTCATTCAACTGAGACTGCTCTTCTCTGTGTCACGGAGGCTCTCCGCACTGCTAAAGCTAACTCTCTCTCCTCTGCTCTTGTCCTTCTAGACCTGTCTGCTGCCTTTGATACTGTGAACCATCAGATCCTCCTCTCCACCCTCTCCGAGCTGGGCATCTCCGGCGCGGCTCACTCCTGGATTGCGTCCTACCTGACCGGTCGCTCCTACCAAGTGGCGTGGCGAGAAGCTGTCTCCGCACCACGTGCTCTCACCACTGGTGTCCCCCAGGGCTCAGTTCTAGGCCCTCTCCTATTCTCCCTATACACCAAGTCACTTGGCTCTGTCATATCCTCACATGGCCTCTCCTATCATTGCTACGCTGACGATACACAACTAATCTTCTCCTTTCCCCCTTCTGATAACCAGGTGGCGAATCGCATCTCTGCATGTCTGAAAGACATATCAGTATGGATGACGGATCACCACCTCAAGCTGAACCCTGGCAAGACGGAGCTGCTCTTCCTCCCGGGGAAGGACTGCCCGTTCCATGATCTCGCCATCACGGTTGACAACTCCGTTGTGTCCTCCTCCCAGAGTGCGAAGAGCCTTGGCGTGACCCTGGACAACACCCTGTCGTTCTCCGCTAACATCAAGGCGGTGACCCGATCCTGCAGGTTCATGCTCTACAACATTCGGAGAGTACGACCCTGCCTTACACAGGAAGCGGCACAGGTCCTAATCCAGGCACTTGTCATCTCCCGTCTGGATTACTGCAACTCACTGTTGGCTGGGCTCCCTGCCTGTGCCATTAAACCCCTACAACTCATCCAGAATGCCGCAGCCCGTCTGGTGTTCAACCTTCCCAAGTTCTCTCATGTCACCCCGCTCCTCCGCACACTCCACTGGCTTCCAGTTGAAGCTCGCATCTGTTACAAGACCATGGTGCTTGCCTATGGAGCTGTGAGGGGAACGGCACCTCCGTACCTTCAGGCTCTGATCAGTCCCTACACCCAAACGAGGGCATTGCGTTCATCCACCTCTGGCCTGCTGGCTCCCCTTCCTCTGCGGAAGCATAGTTCCCGCTCAGCCCAGTCAAAACTGTTCGCTGCTCTGGCACCCCAATGGTGGAACAAGCTCCCTCACAACGCCAGGACAGCGGAGTCACTCACCACCTTCCGGAGACATTTGAAACCCCACCTCTTTAAGGAATACCTGGGATAGGATAAAGTAATCCTTCTACCCCCCCCCCCCCCAAAAAAAAAATAATAAAATAAAAATAAAATAAAATAAACAACTATTGTAAAGTGGTTATCCCACTGGCTATAGGGTGAATGCACCAATTTGTAAGTCGCTCTGGATAAGAGCGTCTGCTAAATGACGTAAATGTAAATGTAAATGTAAAATCCATGTCCATTTAGCTACTATCTTTAAGCCTTTGTCTGGGGAAAAATGTATCCATAACTGTTATAGGGGTCTACTGTCCTCCCTCGGATAACCTTTGTGCACTCGAGGAGTTAACTAGTTTGTTAAGTAAATGCGAAGTTACTAAACTTCTTATTAAATGAGATGTTATAATCCTGGGTGACCTAAATTATGATTGGGTAATGCAGGCTTCATACAATCTAAAGGACATGTGTAATGATCTGAACCTAACCCAGCTGGTGACTAAGCCTGCACGACCCAACCCTAGAGGTCCTTTAAAGTCAACTCTGATCTTATTTTGACGAATGCACCAAGTGAAATATGTTTCTACTGGTGTCTTCGCCCAAGACATTAGTGACTGTTGCCCAGTTGTTTGTGTTAGAGATGTAATAATACAAACATCTAAGCCTTGTGTCATCACAAAGAGGACTTCAGTGAACAGGCTTTTTTACATGATCTTTATTTTAGTGACCTTGATTGTATTTCAGCTGAACCTGATTTAGCGTTGAGCCCTTTTCAGATGTCTGCAATCATATTGTGGATAATCATGCTCCCTTCAAAAAATTAAGGGTTAAAGGTAGATCGAATACCTGGTACACTCTGGAATTATCAGAAGTCATTCATAAAAGAGAGGATGCTTGGGTCAAGGCCAGGAACACAGGCTTAGGCCCGGACTGGCAAGCTTTTAACACTAGAACCGCTGGACGTCGATTTAATTGATCAAGTTAATGATCCTTCAAGTTAATGATCCTTCAAGTTAATGATCCTTCAAGTTAATGAGAAGTCATTCTGACTGCAACATTCTAACAGTGTAATTAATATATTTAATATATGCTATCACAAAAAAATAATCATTTGGTAGTGTTTATGAAGGCCTTGGGTAACATTAGAATACGATTTGTATTTTATTTCAAATAACACAATAGGATTTTCATTAGTTTATGTTACAGTAGGCTATATGTAAAAACAGAAAAATTCAAGTGTTCAAATTTTTTTTTAGTGGAGTGCCTTTGTTACAACTATGAAACAGAAAGGAAATGAGTTGAAACACGGTAACAGCTTATTTTTACGAAGAAAGAAATAAAGAAAAAATACCCCAACCACCAAGACACATTGTCAAAAGATGCGCGGTCAAAATATGATAACATCAGTAGCCTGAACATCATTATAAGTGCCAAGTGGCCTTGATAAATAGTGAAACTCAGCACAAATAAAGGCGTTATAATTAATATAAGTGTAGATATGACAGAAAATAGTCCATTATTATCAGCTCGTCATCTTCAGGCAACGGCATCGGTTGGATTTAATTTAGCTGTTATCCCTTGTCCTAACAAATGACATAATTTTTGGTAACTTTCACTTGCTTGACACACTTTGACGTACCTTTGTTTGGTTGTAGTGCATAATAGTCTCTGTTTTTCTCTTTATTGTGTCCAGTTGTCTTGTCATTCTTCAGGACCAGTGTATTGTATCACAACCGCTGTGTAGGTGCCTTATTTTGCGCAGAGGGAGGGAGTTCCCGTCTCACTTTGTTCATGGTGCCGGCCAGACTTGTTTTCTTTGCAAGCAAACTTGTTCGCCAATGACAGTGAAGTGAATAAATTGTCCATGGTGACATTTCTCCCCTTGCTAACGTAAGGTTCCACAAGCCTCATCGCCACATTCTCCGACACCCTGCTGCCCGATGTGGATATTTTCGCAGATATTGAAAGCCGTTCAGCATGTACAATTATGCTCTCACGGTGTAGACTACTCCAAGTAGGCCAGAGTAGACTGATTACTGCTCTCACTGTGTAGCCTACTCCAAGTAGGCCAGAGTAGACTGATTACTGCTCTCACTGTGTAGACTACTCCAAGTAGGCCAGAGTAGACTGATTACTGCTCTCACTGTGTAGACTACTCCAAGTAGGCCAGAGTAGACTGATTACTGCTCTCACTGTGTAGACTACTCCAAGTAGGCCAGAGTAGACTGATTACTGCTCTCACTGTGTAGCCTACTCCAAGTAGGCCAGAGTAGACTGATTACTGCTCTCACTGTGTAGACTACTCCAAGTAGGCCAGAGTAGACTGATTACTGCTCTCACTGTGTAGACTACTCCAAGTAGGCCAGAGTAGACTGATTACTGCTCTCACTGTGTAGCCTACTCCAAGTAGGCCAGAGTAGACTGATTACTGCTCTCACTGTGTAGCCTACTCCAAGTAGGCCAGAGTAGACTGATTACTGCTCTCACTGTGTAGACTACTCCAAGTACGCCAGAGTAGACTGATTACTGCTCTCACTGTGTAGACTACTCCAAGTAGGCCAGAGTAGACTGATTACTGCTCTCACTGTGTAGACTACTCCAAGTAGGCCAGAGTAGACTGATAAGACTGCTTTGATTCAGTAAACTGATATAGGTTAACGTACCATTTTAAGATTAGGCCTATAATTAGAATGTATCAATACAATAGAATGGCCCGTCTTGTTCTTCATTCACAATTGGTGATTACTTAATTCTGCATCGTTTGCTTCCCCTCGCTCATCAACTCACCCCTTCTGCCCCATCATACTTTACTTAATTTATTTCCTCTGTTGTTATATGTGTGAAATTAGTTTCGGTGTAGTTTAGGTTCAGTTTCGAGGCAATTGTCGGGGTGATTATCAGCTGGGCGCGGCATTTTCAACTGTCTGGAGAAAGAGCAGAGCAGTCCCTACTGTTGGGAGAAAGAGGGGTGTCACACTCTGGTTCTAGGACTTTTTGTGTTTAGTCAGGGTGTGTAGATTTCCGTGTGTTGTGTACTGTGGGTAGTGTCTAGGTGTTCGCGTTCTATGTTTGGTCAGTGACTCCCAATCGGAGGTAACGAGTGTCAGCTGTCGGCTCGTTATCTCTGATTGGGAGCCATATTTAAATGTCTGTGTTCACCTTGTGGTTGTGGGTTTTTGTTCTTTATTCAGTCGGTGTAACTGAGGACGTCACGGATCGTGTTTTGTTTTGTCGTGTGTTTCAAAATTAAAATCATCATGTTCACTCCCAACGCTGCGCTTTGGTCATACTTCATGGGCGATCGTGACAGAAAAACCCACCACAACGAGACCAAGCAGCAGTTGGATAACGAGTGGTGGAGCCAGAAGAGCGAAGGTTGGGAGAGGACTATGGAGGCCTGGTCCACCGAGAGGAGAGACCCCCAGAAAAATTTTAGGGGGGGGCTCACGACGTCGGGGCAGAAGGTGTACGGCCCGGAGGAGTGCAAGAGGTTGGCAGATATGGCCGCCAGTTTAAGGGGGCCACTGGTTACGAAGGGGATGGAAAGTGTGGAGGCACGGCGAGAGGTACTGGGGGGTGTTTCCAGTCCGGTCCGGCCCGTTCCTGATCCCCGTGTAGGGCCAGGGGTGTGTGTCCCCAGTGCGGTTCTGTCTGTCCCTGCTCAACGCACCAAGCCTACGGGGTGCGTCGCCAGCCCAGCCCGGCCTGTCCCTGCTCAACGCACCGAGCCTACGGGGTGCGTCGTCAGCCCTGTCCAGCCAGAGCCGTCCGCCAGACAGGATCAGCCAGAGCCTTCCGCCAGACAGGATCAGCCAGAGCCTTCCGCCAGCCATGAGCAGCCAGATCCTTCCGCCAGCCATGAGCAGCCAGATCCTTCCGCCAGCCATGAGCAGCCAGATCCGTCAGCCAGCCATGAGCAGCCAGATCCGTCAGCCAGCCATGAGCAGCCAGATCCGTCAGCCAGCCATGAGCCGTCCAGCCAGGATCCGCCAGAGCCGTCCAGCCAGGATCCGCCAGAGCCGTCCAGCCAGGATCCGCCAGAGCCGTCCAGCCAGGATCCGCCAGAGCCGTCCAGCCGGGATCCGCCAGAGCCGTCCAGCCGGGATCCGCCAGAGCCGTCCGGCCAGGATCCGCCAGAGCCGTCCAGCCAGGATCCGCCAGAGCCGTCCAGCCGGGATCCGCCAGAGCCGTCCAGCCGGGATCCGCCAGAGCCGTCCAGCCGGGATCCGCCAGAGCCGTCCAGCCGGGATCCGCCAGAGCCGTCCAGCCAGGATCCACGCACCAAGCCAGGGGCGCGTGTCGTCAGTCCGGTTCCGGCCAGCGGGGCTAGGCAGGACCAGGGGTACTTTGGGGGGTTGGAGAGGAAGTGGGGAGGAAGCCCGGAGCCGGAGCCGCCGCCGAGGAGGAATGCCCACCCAGCCCTCCCCTGTTTGCTTGTAGTTAGGCGCGGTCGCAGTCCGCGCCTTTGGGGGGGGGTACTGTCACACTCTGGTTCTAGGACTTTTTGTGTTTAGTCAGGGTGTGTAGATTTCCGTGTGTTGTGTACTGTGGGTAGTGTCTAGGTGTTCGCGTTCTATGTTTGGTCAGTGACTCCCAATCGGAGGTAACGAGTGTCAGCTGTCGGCTCGTTATCTCTGATTGGGAGCCATATTTAAATGTCTGTGTTCACCTTGTGGTTGTGGGTTTTTGTTCTTTATTCAGTCGGTGTAACTGAGGACGTCACGGATCGTGTTTTGTTTTGTCGTGTGTTTCAAAATTAAAATCATCATGTTCACTCCCAACGCTGCGCTTTGGTCATACTTCATGGGCGATCGTGACAAGGGGCAACGAGGGGCAACCATTTTTAAAAATGACATGCCCTCCTAAAACTCATTATAACTCCAGTTCTGTTTGTGATATTAAGATTCTAACAACGACAGTGTGTTATATAAACGTATGTAGGAAAAGTCAAGGACAGAGGGGGGCATAACTTTAAAAATGGCAGAGTCAAACATTTTAATAATGAGCAGTCAAAAATGACTGCTTTAGCGGCTCTAGTGTTAAGCGACTGAGGAATCGTTGTGTAAGACAAATCAGAAAGGCTAAATCTGATTATTATGTAACCACTCCTTTGGATTGTAATGGGAACCTGGCTAAATTCTGGAAAACTGTCAAATCTCTGAAGGGTTCTACTTCCTCCTCTCTGCCACAACAAATTAATTCAGACACTGGCTTCATTACGGAATAAATGCCATCATTGATGCATTTAATCACCATTTTATTTCAGCGGGCTACCTCTTTGAAAATAACTTCAATTCACAATGATAATGGGCTGGATGCTGATAGGGGAAACTTGCTGAATGATCAGAGAAATTATAGTCAAAGCTTTTCTTTTAGGCTATTTACAGAAAATAAGTCCTGGATGCTTTGCTAGCAATAGAAAACAAGAAATACACAGGGGCCGACCAATTGGATATCGGTCTGCTTAAGTGTACAGCACACATCATTGTAATAACTAAAAAAAATTATTTAACTTTGTTATCAGGAAATATTTCAAAAGTATGTAAATCAGCTCTTGTGCTGCCACTACATAAGGGATAATACTGATCTTAATAATTATGGCCCATTTCAAGGCTTCCTTGTCTAGCTAAGATTATAGAATCCTTGGTAAATGTACAACTTTGCTCTTTTTTTATCTGAGACATTTATTTTTAATGTAAACCAATCAGGGTTTAGGCCTGGGCATACAGTCCATTCTGAAAGTATTCAGACCCCTTGACTTTTTCCACGTTTTGTTACGTTACAGCCTTATTCTAAAATGTATTAAATATATTTTTCCCTCATCAATATGCACACAATACCCCATAATGACAAAGGGAAAACAGGTTTTTAGAAATTTTTGCTAATTTATTATTATTATTATTTATTCAGACCCTGAAATATATTTGCCTAAATTATATACAGTGGGGAAAAAAAGTATTTAGTCAGTCACCAATTGTGCAAGTTCTCCCACTTAAAAAGATGAGAGAGGCCTGTCATGAAAGACAAAATGAGATTTTTTTTTCCAGAAAATCACATTGTAGAATTTTTAATGAATTTATTTGCAAATTATGGTGGAAAATAAGTATTTGGTCAATAACAAAAGTTTCTCAATACTTTGTTATATACCCTTTGTTGGCAATGACACAGGTCAAACGTTTTCTGTAAGTCTTCACAAGGTTTTCACACACTGTTGCTGGTATTTTGGCCCATTCCTCCATGCAGATCTCCTCTAGAGCAGTGATGTTTTGGGGCTGTCGCTGGGCAACACGGACTTTCAACTCCCTCCAAAGATTTTCTATGGGGTTGAGATCTGGAGACTGGCTAGGCCACTCCAGGACCTTGAAATGCTTCTTACGAAGCCACTCCTTCGTTGCCCGGGCGGTGTGTTTGGGATCATTGTCATGCTGAAAGACCCAGCCACGTTTCATCTTCAATGCCCTTGCTGATGGAAGGAGGTTTTCACTCAAAATCTCACGATACATGGCCCCATTCATTCTTTCCTTTACACGGATCAGTCGTCCTGGTCCCTTTGCAGAAAAACAGCCCCAAAGCATGATGTTTCCACCCCCATGCTTCACAGTAGGTATGGTGTTCTTTGGATGCAACTCATCATTCTTTGTCCTCCAAACACGACGAGTTGAGTTTTTACCAAAAAGTTATATTTTGGTTTCATCTGACCATATGACATTCTCCCAATCCTCTTCTGGATCATCCAAATGCACTCTAGCAAACTTCAGACGGGCCTGGACATGTACTGGCTTAAGCAGGGGGACATGTCTGGCACTGCAGGATTTGAGTCCCTGGCAGCGTAGTGTGTTACTGATGGTAGGCTTTGTTACTTTGGTCCCAGCTCTCTACAGGTCATTCACTAGGTCCCCCCGTGTGGTTCTGGGATTTTTGCTCACCGTTCTTGGAATCATTTTGACCCCACGGGGTGAGATCTTGCGTGGAGCCCCAGATCGAGGGAGATTATCAGTGGTCTTTTATGTCTTCCATTTCCTAATAATTGCTCCCACAGTTGATTTCTTCAAACCAAGCTGCTTACCTATTGCAGATTCAGTCTTCCCAGCCTGGTGCAGGTCTACAATTTTGTTTCTGGTGTCCTTTGACAGCTCTTTGGTCTTGGCCATAGTGGAGTTTGGAGTGTGACTGTTTGAGGTTGTGGACAGGTGTCTTTTATACTGATAACAAGTTCAAACAGGTGCCATTAATACAGGTAACGAGTGGAGGACAGAGGAGCCTCTTAAAGAAGTCACAGGTCTGTGAGAGCCAGAAATCTTGCTTGTTTGTAGGTGACCAAATACTTATTTTCCACCATAATTTGCAAATAAATTCATAAAAAATCCTACAATGTGATTTTCTGGATTTTTTTTTCTCAATTTGTCTGTCGTAGTTGACGTGTAGCTATGATGAAAATTACAGGCCTCTCTCATCTTTTTAAGTGGGAGAACTTGCACAATTGTTGGCTGACTAAATACTTTTTTTTCCCCACTGTAATTAGAAAGAATTGCCTCCACCTTTCCATGGTCAGATTTTGCTTATAGGCTACTTTGAAGCAAGCTCATAATATGAAAGAAAGCATTCAGCTTTCAAACAAATAAGGATGTTTTAGCAAATTCATAACAATAAAAAAACATACCTTATTTACAGAAGTATTCAGTCCCTTTGCTATGAGACTCGAAAATTGAGCTCAGGTGCATCATGTTTCCATTGATCATCCTTGAGATGTTTCTACAACTTGATTGGAGTCCACCTTTGGTAAATTCAATTGATTGGACATTGATTTGGAAAGGCACACACCTGTCTATACAATGTCCCACAGTGCACAGTGCATGTCAGCGCAAAAACCAAGCCATGAGGTCGAAGGAATTGTCCGTAGAGCTCCGAGACAGGATTGTGTCAAGGCACAGACATGGGGAAGGGTACCAAAAAATGTCTGCAGCATTGAAGGTCCCCAAGAACACGGTGGCCTCCATCATTCTTAAATGGAAGAAGTTTGGAACCACCAAGACTCTTCCTAGAGCTGGCCACCCGGCCAAACTGTGCAATCAGGGGAGAAGGGCCTTGTTTAGGGAGGTGACCAAGAACCCGATGGTCACTCTGACAGAGCTCCAGAGTTCCTCTGTGGAGATGGGAGAACCTTCCAGAAGGACAACCATCTCTGCAGCACTCCACCAATCAGGCCTTTATGGTAGAGTGGCCAGACGGACGCCACTCCTCAGTAAAAGGCACATGACAGTTTGCCAAAAGACACCTAAAGGACTCTCAGAGCATGAGAAACAAGATTCTCTGGTCTGATGAAACCAAGATTGAACTCTTTGGCCTGAATACCAAGTGTCACGTCTGGAGGAAACCTGGCACCATCCCTCCGATGAAACATGGTGGAGGCAGCATCATGCTGTGGGGATGTGTTTCAGCGGCAGGGACTTGGAGACTAGTCAGGATCAATGAAAGATGAATGTAGCAAAGTACAGAGAGATCCTTGATGAAAACCTGCTCCAGAGCGCTCAGGACCTCATACTGGGGCGAAGGTTCACCTTCCAACAGGACAACAACCCTAAGCACACAGCCAAGACAAATCAGGAGTGGCTTCGGGACAAGTCTGTGAATGTCCTTGAGTGGCCCAGCCAGAGCCCGGACTTGAACCCGATTGAACAGCTGTGCAGCGCGACTCCCCATCCAACCTGACAGAGCTTGAGACGATATGCAGAGAAGAATGGGAGACACTCCCCAAATACAGGTATGCCAAGCTTGTAACGTCATACCCAGGAAGACTCAAGGCTGTAATCGCTGCCAAAGGTGCTTCAACAAAGTACTGAGTAAAGGGTTTGAATACTTATGTAAATGTCATATTTCCGTTGTAATTTTTTTTATGCATTTGCAAAAAATAAAAAATAAACTGTTTTTGCTTATGGGGTATTGTGCATATATTGATGAGGAAAACAAACAAGCCAGGCTGAGTATCTTACCTATATCTGACAGAGCCAGGCTGAGCATCTTACCTATATCTGACAGAGCCAGGCTGAGCATCTTACCTATATCTGACAGAGCCAGGCTGAGTATCTTACCTATATCTGACAGAGCCAGGCTGAGTATCTTACCTATATCTGACAGAGCCAGGCTGAGTATCTTACCTACATCTGACAGAACCAGGCTGAGAATCTTACCTATATCTGACAGAGCCAGGCTGAGTATCTTACCTATATCTGACAGAGCCAGGCTGAGTATCTTACCAATACAGTGGGGAGAACAAGTATTTGATACACTGCCGATTTTGCAGGTTTTCCTACTTACAAAGCATGTAGAGGTCTGTAATTTTTATCATAGGTACACTTCAACTGTGAGAGACGGAATCTAAAACAAAAATCCAGAAAATCACATTATATGATTTTTAAGTAATTAATTTGCATTTTATTGATTGACATAAGTATTTGATCACCTACCAACCAGTAAGAATTCCGGCTCTCACAGACCTGTTAGTTTTTCTTTAAGAAGCCCACCTGTTCTCCACTCATTACCTGTAT
The DNA here is from genome assembly GCF_964263955.1 of Coregonus lavaretus. Classification (NCBI taxonomy): domain Eukaryota; kingdom Metazoa; phylum Chordata; class Actinopteri; order Salmoniformes; family Salmonidae; genus Coregonus; species Coregonus lavaretus. The sequence continues at coordinate 177,334 of NW_028164896.1, forward strand.
TAACTGCACCTGTTTGAACTCGTTACCTGTATAAAAGACACCTGTCCACACACTCAATCAAACAGACTCCAACCTGTCCACAATGGCCAAGACCAGAGAGCTGTGTAAGGACATCAGGGATACAATTCTAGACCTGCACAAGGCTGGGATGGGCTACAGGACAATAGGCAAGCAGCTTGGTGAGAAGGCAACAACTGTTGGCGCAATTATTAGAAAATGGAAGAAGTTCAAGATGAGGGTCAATCACCCTCGGTCTGGGGCTCCATGCAAGATCTCACCTCGTGGGGCATCAATGATCATGAGGAAGGTGAGGGATCAGCCCAGAACTACATGGCAGGACCTGGTCAATGACCTGAAGAGAGCTGGGACCAAAGTCTCAAAGAAAACCATTAGTAACACATTACGCCGTCATGGATTAAAATCCTGCAGCGCACGCAAGGTCCCCCTGCTCAAGCCAGTGCATGTCCAGGCCCGTCTGAAGTTTGCCAATGACCATCTGGATGATCCAGAGGAGGAACGGGAGAAGGTCATGTGGTCTGATGAGACAAAAATAGAGCTTTTTGGTCTAAACTCCACTCGCCGTGTTTGGAGGAAGAAGAAGGATGAGTACAACCCCAAGAACACCATCCCAACCATGAAGCATGGAAGTGGAAACATCATTCTTTCTGCAAAGGGGACAGGACGACTGCACCGTATTGAGGGGAGGATGGATGGGGCCATGTATCGCGAGATCTTGGCCAACAACAACCTTCCCTCAGTAAGAGCATTGAAGATGGGTCGTGGCTGGGTCTTCCAGCATGACAACGACCCGAATCACACAGCCAGGGCAACTAAGGAGTGGCTCCGTAAGAAGCATCTCAAGGTCCTGGAGTGGCCTAGCCAGTCTCCAGACCTGAACCCAATAGAAAATCTTTGGAGGGAGCTGAAAGTCCATATTGTCCAGTGACAGCCCCGAAACCTGAAGGATCTGGAGAAGGTCTGTATGGAGGAGTGGGCCAAAATCCCTGCTGCAGTGTGTGCAAACTTGGTCAAGACCTACAGGAAACATATTATCTCTGTAATTGCAAACAAAGGTTTCTGTACCAAATATTAAGTTCTGCTTTTCTGATGTATCAAACACTTATGTCATGCAATAAAATGCTAATTATTTAATTAAAAATCATACAATGTGATTTTCTGGATTTTTGTTTTAGATTCCGTATCTTACCTATATCTGACAGAGCCAGGCTGAGTATCTTACCTATGTCTGACAGAGCCAGGCTGAGTATCTTTCCTATATCTGACAGAACCAGGCTGAGTATCTTACCTATATCTGACAGAGCCAGGCTGAGTATCTTACCTATATCTGACAGAACCAGGCTGAGTATCTTACCTATATCTGACAGAACCAGGCTGAGTATCTTACCTATATCTGACAGATCCAGGCTGAGTATCTTACCTATATCTGACATAGCCAGGCTGAGTAGCTTACCTATATTTGACAATTTTTTTTGAAAATATCTGTTCCCCATTGGCCCTTTCTCCAAATTGTCCTATCTTTCTACTGTTTGCAGGACAACTTTCATCCCCTGTCAATCAAACGATGTCCAATTGAAGGAGCCCTGCCAGAAGCCTCGCCATAAGAAAGAGAGAGAGTTATTCCATTGGCTGAGATGTGATAGGCTCCTAGAGTCAGAAAATCAAATCAAATCAAAATAAGGAGACCCTGTTGTGTGATTAGCACATGTGATTCCCAAAGCATCAGAGGAGCACAGGGAGGGGAAGAATTAAGTGTAAAGGTGTGTGTGTGTGTGTGTGTGTGTGTGTGTGTGTGTGTGTGTGACGAGTGTGTGTGTGTGTGTGTGTGTGTGTGTGTGTGTGTGTGTGTGTGTGTGTGTGTTGTGTGTGTGTGTGTGTGTGACGAGTGTGTGTGACGAGTGTGTGTGTGTGTGTGTGTGTGTGTGACGAGTGTGTGTGTGTGTGTGTGTGTGTGTGTGTGTGTTTGTAGGTAAGAATAACACAGTACAGGTGGAAAGACAGGTGTCCTGCAGGACAGGTAGAGAGCAGAGAAACACGTGAGGAGAGAGGGAGGGGGGTGTTATGATGAGCAGAGTGTAGACTAACAGGTCCTCAGGTGAGCTCTCCCTCCCCAGACTCAGCTTGTTGTTGACATGACAGGCAGGCAGGTTATATTAGGGGAAGGGTTAGCTAAAGGGGTTAGGGGAATGCTAAGTAGTTGCAAAGTAGCTAGTAAGTAGTTGATGTGAGGTTTTTATAGTGTTGTGGGAAACCAGGTTAGCGTTAGTAGGTAAGTGGCTTGGTGCCACAGTGTCTGCATTCCGGTATGTCAAAGGAGATTACTGATGTTGATCTTAGAATGATTGATGGACAGGATATACTGACTTGGGGTTAAGAGTAATGACATCAGAGAAGGGAGTGCCCACTGAGGGTTAACAGATGTTCGTGATGAAACGTGTAACAGAGTGCATATAAGCTGAGAGAATGTCTTTGTTCTGGAGTTGGAAATGGCAAGAGGCAGAGCCATGTCTTTTGTTATAATGAACCATGGTACCTATTAAATATGAACTCCCCATCAAAAGTGTCTAAGTAAATCCTTATATCCTTAATTACTTGATAGCCGAGAAACTCATCATAACAGTAGTTGAAGAGTTGCTAAAATGCTGCAGTTGTCCGTGATGAGATTCGAACTCGCAACCTTTGGGACTTAGGTTAAAGGGTTAAGGTTAGGGTTAGGGGAAGGGTTAGCTAAAAGGGTTAGGGTTAGGGGAAGGGTTAGATAAAAGGGTTAGGATTAGAGGAAGGGTTAGCTAAAAGGGTTAGGGTTAGAGGAAGGGTTAGCAAAAAGGGTTAGGGGAAGGGTTAGCTAAAAGGGTTAGGGTTAGAGGAAGGGTTAGCTAAAAGGGTTAGGGTTAGGGGAAGGGTTAGCTAAAAGGGTTAGGGTTAGAGGAAGGGTTAGCTAAAAGGGTTAGGGTTAGAGGAAAGGTTAGCTAAAAGGGTTAGGGTTAGGGGAAAGGTTAGCTAAACGGGTTAGGGTTAGAGGAAGGGTTAGCTAAAAGGGTTAGAGTTAGCGGAAGGTTTAGCTAAAAGGGTTAGGGTTAGAGGAAGGGTTAGCTAAAAGGGTTAGGGTTAGGGGAAGGGTTAGCTAAAAGGGTTAGGGTTAGGGGAAGGGTTAGCTAAAAGGATTAGGGTTAGAGGAAGGGTTAGCTAAAAGTGTTAGGGTTAGAGGAAGGGTTAACTAAAAGGGTTAGGGTTAGAGGAAGGGTTAGTGAAAAGGGTTAGGGTTAGAGGAAGGGTTCGCGAAAAGGGTTAGGGTTAGAGGAAGGGTTAGCGAATAGGGTTAGGGTTAGAGGAAGGGTTAGCTAAAAGGGTTAGGGTTAGAGGAAGGGTTAGCTAAAAGGGTTAGGGTTAGAGGAAGGGTTAGCGAAAAGGGTTAGGGTTAGAGGAAGGGGTTAGCTAAAAGGGTTAGGGTTAGAGGAAGGGTTAGCTAAAAGGGTTAAGGTTAAGGTTAGGGTTAGGGGAAGGCTTAGCTAACATGCTAAGTAGTTGCAAAGTAGCAAAAAAAATTGTAAGTACTTGAAAAGTTGCTAATTAGCTAAAATGCTAAAGTTGTCCGTGATACGATTCGAACTCGCAACCTTTTGGGTTGCTAGACGTTCACGTCCTGGGGGACTGCAGGTGGTTCTACAGGTGTTACTCCCAGGAGGTGCAGGGAGCCCATTACACACACTCCCATACAGACCATATCTCTAGCCTGGTTCCAGATCTGTTTCGGCTGTCTTGTCAACTCACATGGTCAAGCTGTGAAAATTACCACAGGAGTTTGTAAGACAGCACAAACAGATCTGGCACCAGACTACCATAGCTCCATACCAGGCCAATTCTTCCCATTTATTTTTAAATGAGGTGATGCAAGGAAACCATTAGACATGTGGACTACTAGGAGTTAACTCCCAGAGACCAACCATAGCTCTATACCACTGTCATGTGTTATCCTAATGTAAAGTCCCAGTAGATAATCCTGACTGATCATGGTAGATAATATAATTGTTTTGGACACATAAGACATTCCTGATATGATGTGAGCTATAAATGTAGTTCATATTTTGGTATTGCAACACAGAAGAGTAACAGGGTATCCAATTTATTTTTGATATACCGGATCTTTACCGGATCTTTACCGGATCTTTACCGGATCTTTACCGGATCTTTACTGGATCTTTATTGGATATTTACCGGATCTTGTAAGACTTGAGGGTTAAAGTGTTGGGGTCATACTGCCATCCATGTTAATCCATTAAAAGGGAGTGATTGGGTCATACTGCCATCCATGTTAACCAATTAAAAGGGAGTGATGGGGTCATGCTGCCATCCATGTTAATCCATTAAAAGGGACTGTAGGGGTCATACTGCCGTCCATGTTAATCCATTAAAAGGGAGTGTTGGGGTCATACTGCCATCCATGTTAATCCATTAAAAGGGAGTGATTGGGTCATACTGCCATCCATGTTAACCAATTAAAAGGGCGTGATGGGGTCATGCTGCCATCCATGTTAACCAATTAAAAGGGAGGGATGGGGTCATACTGCCATCCATGTTAACCCATTAAAAGGGAGTGTTGAGGTCATACTGCCATCCATGTTAACCCATTAAAAGGGAGTGATGGGGTCATGCTGCCATCCATGTTAATCCATTAAAAGGGAGTGTTGGGGTCATACTGCCATCCATGTTAATCCATTAAAATGGAGTGTAGGGGTCATACTGCCATCCATGTTAATCCATTAAAGAGAGTGTTGGGGTCATACTGCCATCCATGTTAATCCATTAAAAGGGAGTGTTGGGGTCATACTGCCATCCATGTTAATCCATTAAAAGGGAGTGTTGGGGTCATACTGCCATCCATGTTAATCCATTAAAAGGGAGTGATGGGGTCATGCTGCCATCCATGTTAATTGAGGTGGAATTTTTAGTGGACTATTTGATTAAACGGAGTTAATCATGAACATATAGTTAGAATTCTCTGTTGCTAGGCAAGAACTTAATTGGGTAATTTCACTGTGTGTGTGTGAAGTGGGGATCTGACCTAGGGTCAAATTGCTCGCTCTTACCTAATCCATGGCTGTCTTACCTTATCAGAGACTGAAACCAGACTGTTGCCTAATGCATCTCTCCTCAGTGAACCTGTCATGTCCAACAATCAATCTTCAGGTCAAGCTCGGGAGAGCTGGTGTTGAACAGAGTTTAAAATAAACATGAGTGTTTTTGCAAGATAAGGGATTGATTGATTGTATTACTATTGATTCTGAACTGAATAAAAGTTTAATTTAGCCGCCATCATAGACAAAGGAAGTGGGCGGAGCGATAGAGAGCGGGAAACTGAAGAGGGAGGGATTTTGAGCTAGAAGGGATGAGAATTGTCTAAGGCACTGCATCTCAGTGCTCGAGGCATCACTACAGACCCCTTGGTTCGATTCCAGGCTGTATCACAACCGGCCGTGATTGGGAGTTCCATAGGGCAGCGCACTATTGGCTTAGCGTCGTCCGGGTTTGGCCGGTGTAGGCCGTCATTGTAAATAAGAATTTGTTCTTAACTGACTTGCCTAGTTAAATAAAGGTTAAATAAAAAAAATAAAAAAATGGGACTATATAGATGGGGAGCAGAGAGAGAGAAGGGGGCTACTCTGCAGACCAGCCTGACTTTGTTGAATTGTAATAAAGTCAATCTTGATTCTACAAAAACTCTGGAAGAACTTTGATTTTTAATAAAGTTTAGTGATTATTTTCCACATCATATAATTGCCGCCCAACGTGGGGCTGGAAAGAGATTGTTGAGTGCTTTGCCATCGGAGGAGGTTTGGATTAATCACACAGATACAGTGGCCACTGTTAAATAAAGGTAAGCGACGTTCTTACTTTTAGCATAAAAAAGCTGTGTGTTTCGATCAAGCTGAATCTGAGGGTAAAGTATGGAAGGGGTCTCTCTAGCATTAAGGACTAAATTTAGGAAAAGTACAGAGTTTTTGTTGAAATGAGAAATAAGCATGCATGCAATGTTATATACAATAAGTGTAAATAAGTTAAATCCTACGTATACTGCTTTGGAGAGCTAAAATTAGCACTCGGGGGTAGGTGGCTAGCCAAGAGTCCCCTACAGTTACCGCTCTAACGTGTTTATCATTGTTAGAGGCTGCTCAGGGGTAGGTGACGCATCATCCTGTGGTGTGGAGATGCACTAATTAGACAGGGCCAATCGGGTAAAAAAGTAGGTCATCCTGAGTAGGTGACACCATAAATTGGAAGTAGCGCCGGTCATCTCAGGTAGGTGGACGGTTGTGAACAGCCACCAGGGCTTCAAAGTATAGAGAAATAATTAGATAGAGTAGGTCTGCTCATCTCGTACGGGTGAATGGTTTGCTTGAGCGGCTGTGAGTCATTCAGTGATTTAAGGTGTATGTTTCATCTGTCTCATTCAGGTTGCTCATTTGGTCAGCTTGATCAATTAGCTTTGTTCAATCGTCTGATACATTTGTATCAACACATTGTATTTCGGCCAAGCTTTTAGGTGTCATTATATTTGGGAAATTTAGAAGGAGTGTAGGATTGTGGTAGAATTGACCATAGAGAAATGTCAAATGAGATAGGATTAACATTCCATATTTGGGCACTATTATAGAAGAAAACATTTCTGTAGGTTATACAAATATTGATTGTGTGTTGGGAAATAGCGTTGTGTGAATGTGAAATGAGAGTCGTGTGAATATGGGAATGGGTTTAATCTGAAGTTTGGATAATAAGCTTTTGATGTAATGATATGTTGGGGTTTGTACAACACTGCCTGTCATAGAATATTGTGAGATGTTAGTTCAGGGAATAGTGACCAATCTATAAGATTCTGGGAGGAGTCTATGACTGAGGGGCAGGGTCTAGGTAGTTAGAGTTGTTGTTCCACTGAAGGTAGATTATGATGAACTAACTGGTGGTAATAAAGAATCATTAGAAATATCAATGGTTTGGTTGATATTAATATATTACAATATGATGAATGTTATGTGCGTGTAATTGATTACTAGAGATTGAATGAAAGTGGAATAATGTATAAATACTGACTTGCACACTCAAAACGTAGACGTACGTGGGGGGTGGGAGACAGTACATACAGTATGTATAGGATAAGTGGAGATAAAATAGTGGATAACACAGGGACAGGAAACATAAAAATAATAACGTATGATATAGATATACTGAAAGACAGGAAAAGAAGGTATGGGAAGTTAGATACGAAAAACCTAGATTAAAGAAAATAGAACCGTGAATAGGATTAGGGGTAAATAGGGGGGTGGTCTAGCAACCTAGAACTGAATAGACTACTGGGAAAATACCTAGGGACAGGAAAGTGAGGGATATATTATAGGTCCCTCAGATTCTCCTCCGCTTCCTCCTCCAGCTCATCGAAGTACAAACATTGTAAACGTTTATTCCTGCACCACTGGAAATGTCAAATTACTCCAGGTTGGCAGGCTAAAACCCTACCGGACGTTACTATCCTAGCTCAGCATTGCATGGAAACTATTAAAAATAAATCCACCAAAACTGACAGGGCAGGAGCTTTTCAACCTGGGGGCCACGATCGCGGCAGGGGACGGGGTCGCAGCCATGGGCACGGGCGTGGCAGGGGTGGTAACAACGGAGCAGCCAGGGGGGATAGCGATAGGGATAGGAATGGAGATGAAGGCTGCTTTTTTTGTCACGACCCCACCCCCCTGGAAAAAATGAGTGTCCAAGGATATTGGAACCAGAGGAGAGGATATAGCTCAGAATAGTAACGCCGCTCAGGGGAAACAACATCCTTAATACAGCAGTGTCCATAACGTAAGAGTAGACCAACGTGGCCCAAACATAAAAAATACAGGGAAAATACATTCCTATGTTTGTAGATACGGGAGCCACTACATCCACTGCTGGCACAGGTTAAGCTGTTTGTAACCAAAAGTGTTTGCAACACACCCATTTTTCCTGTTAAGGAACTCGGGAGAGATGAGTGGTGCCTGCTTCAGGACCTGAGAGCTGAAAAGGATGTGGTAATCCCAGTCTATCCCGTGGTACCCAACCCAGTTGCCATCCTGTCATCAGTTCACCCGGAGGAGGAATGGTTTACTGTAATAGATCTCTGTAGTGAGTTTTTCTCTGTTCCAGTGCACAAGGATAGTCAGTACCTGTTGGCATTATATGGATGACATTATATGGATGACATCTTGGTGGCATCTAGGAGCAGAGAGACACACATTAAGGATGTTACTACGGTATTATAAACATTAGCACACAAAGGCCACAAGGCTTCCCCCCAAAAAAACATTACAGCTGTGTCAATCTCGGGTTTTGTGTTTGGGTCATCACCTCTCCTGTGGTCAGCGCTCCCTCGCCGAGTCTATTTTAGACTGCCCTGCACCAACTACAACCCGTCAGATGAGAGCATTTTCGGGAAATGGCAGATTACTGTTGTCAGTGGATTCCTGACTATTCCATCCTTGTCTCTGGTCTCGAGAGCTACCTTAAAAAGGAAGCTCCCTCCAAAGTTTATCTCTCCCCTTCTGAATTGGCTGATGTATTTTATAATTTTGGCCCATTACATATTCATCTCAAAATAATAGACATTTAATCAGTTGAAGCAGAAAGTGAATATGGTAATAAACATATTAGAGTAACATTGTTAGGGTAAACTAAAATACAAACACTTCCTTCCAATAAGGAGAAAGTAAAAGGGAACAGAAGTTATCATGTTTGTTTTGTTTGTTTTTCAACCTTACAATAGGGGTAGGCTGCCATCTAGTGTTTGGGTTAACGATAAGCTCCCTGTGGACCCATAGATAAGCCGCCAGTGAAAGTGAGTGTTACTCACTGAACTCAGGCTGTAAGGGACACAGTGGGAAAATATGGAACAGAGGTATGGCTAATTGAATAGGATACGTTTTTGGTAATCTGCTATTACAATTTCCAATTAATATTTCTCAATTTTATAGTTTGAATAACACCAGTGACTTAAGTCAGAAAGTAATGTCATATATATAAAAAGAATCAGTTTCCATTACGTGGAACACTGTCCAAAATTGAAGCAGATCCAAATAAATGTTTTAGTACCAGGGCTGTGGAAAACAAGAAAGAGCTGATAAACCAGCACCAACATTTTGTTGATACAAATCTATAGGGAAAGAACAGACTGGTGTTGAATGACCTCTGTTCTGACTTCCTGGTGAGGTCTGATCACCCTCGCTAGAAAGGCTAGAGACACTGGGTGAGATTTAAGCATTATATGTAAATGATGGTAAATATCATGTATTGTTGTTGATTGTTTTATTTATATTGCTTTTTCTTTATCATGTATCAATAGTTGTGATTCTGATTGAGACTGGTGAGAAGGAGAGAGACAGAGTGCTGCCCCTCAACTGTGCAGGTGTGAGGTGAGCTACTCACACAACAAGTGCATGAATGGTGTGAGGGACACCTATCTCTAGTCTATTTGACCATACCTTGAATTCCCTTATGGGATACAATTATTTCCTTATGGAGTTATCAAGAGTTGTAATTCTAATTGTATTTGTTATTCTGATTAGTTTATTTTTATTTAACCGGCACTGTTGTTTTTTTTTGGAAGCATGAATCAAGGTGTGAGTCATGGGTCCAAAGGGGGAATGGTAAAGGCTTGTAAAAAAAAGAATGGTAGCACACAAATTGTAGAAAATAATGGTAGCACACAAATTTACTACGATCGCCGCAGAAATCTGTGCCCAATGTCTAATTTGTCAAGCACATAACGCAGGAAAGCAAGTACCGACCTCTTTGTCAAGCCTACCAGTCCCCTGGGGCCCTTTGGTAAATATGCCTACCAGTCCCCTGGGGCCCTTTTGTAAATATGCAAATTGATTTTGTTCACATGCCTGCCTGTAAAATAAAAAAATATATGTTGGTAATGGTTGACAGCTACTCCAAATGAAATGAAGCCTTCCCCACATCAAATGAGGAAGCAAAGACTGTGGCTAAGTTGCCTGTTACAAGACATTGTTCCACGATTCTCTGTACCACAAAGTCTAGATAGCGATAGGGGCAGTGGCGGCTCCTGAAAACATTCTCAGGAGGGGCAATTTTTCTGATGATTTAGGTGACCTACACACATTTTAAAAAAGATATGTCCAGCAACAACATGAAGACAGGGGCAGCATATAAGTCAATACCAGAAGCATTTATTGACTGATCTGGGGAGATGGATTCCAGTTTCTGTGACAGATTATAAATAATCTCTGATGCCTTTGTTATATTAGCTTTTGGTTGAATGTACTGTCGTAGTAAATATATAATGTTATAGCTTGGTCTGACTAAAATCTTGTGCATGACCCATTTTGTGTTGGGCGTTTGTTTTCAATCAATGCTGTTCCTATCCTATAACAATGGACAAAAGAGTCCTATCTGTCAGCCTTGTCAGCAGGTGGCCAAGGACAACACCCACGCCATAGGTCTCTCAGTTCTTCCAACTCACGAGTTCTTGCTCTGAGGACACACACACACACACACACACACACACACACACACACACATCATCACTGATAACACACACACACACACATCATCACTGTTAAACACACACACACACACACACAAAAATCCCCTCTCTTTAGGCTGAACATTTGAAGACAGAGAACCCGACTCAGAGCCAATGCAACAGTGGAGGGGACCTCGCCCAACTCATCAGGACCAATCAGAAGATCAGAACTACTAGATTCAACCTACATCATTTATTGTATAAAATGTCTGCACACAATGTTTTCGGGGCTCTCTTCAGATAGCTCCCTAAGAGTTTGACGAACGAGTCCGTGCACGCGATTCCAGATATCTTTACCTCTGAATAAACTGCCTTTATTATACCATATCCACCCTGTCCAAAGTCTCTACTTGGTCTCAGTTCTCCAGTAAACTTGTGATTATCAACAGTACACAACGGTAACAAACAATTGGGGGAACTCACCGGGCAGATAGTAAGGTCGCAGTGACACAGAAAGCAGTTCAATGTCGGGGGTACAGAGTCGCTCTCTTACCAGGATCGATCTGTGACTGTCAGATCGCGGTCCGCTCTGACCAGGGTGAAGCCGGCCGGCTCCACTTCTCCGGGACTCTGTCATCCAGCCAAGTCTCCCAGCTGTATTGGATTCCGCTGCCAGCAGCGTTTTAATTATTTAGTCCGTTCGTAGCGGGTATGTACACGATCAACAAGATCAGTCCAAAATCCACCACTGGAAATCCATGGTTGGCAGAATGTTTGTAAACTAAGTGTACAAATTAAAAACATAAAATAACGCCACTAAGTGTACAAATTAAAAACATAAGATAACGCCACACTGCAGGTCGCAACAGAGATGCTGCTAGCCGCTATTTTCTTAGTTACGTTCATGGTTACGTCACGTATGACGAAAGCGCGTAAGTGCAAGCCCACAGACACCCATAGAGATTGTATTGAAAGCTTTGAAATTTGAAAAAAATAGATTTTACATGACAGGCTATGAGAGACTTCTGGGCGATTTTCAACCTGACTGAAATCGCCCCAAAAACGGGCGGGGCCATTTGAAGCACGACTTTAGCCTGATTTGACATTTAGTGGCAGTCAGATCAGATTACAACACTGATAACTACTGTTGCCGTGATATAATTGATTAGAAAAAAAATCCCTTCCTTTTCCCGTTTGGCAGTGCGTCGCCCATATCGCCCTATTGAACAGGCCGTCCCTGGATAGGGGGACATATTTCAACTCGAAAGACAATGAAAGTTAAGAGGAATTTGAATGTACCGTTTCAGCCTGGAAAGTTCTGGACTTGTAGAACGCTATAATGGCATTCTGAAAAATAAACTGCCAAAAATCCTGTACTCCTGTTACACCTACAACCCAGTAGGGGCACTCTGTTTACCCTATGACTCGCAGCCCTTGTGGTTGTGGGCATCCTCTGGGTGGTAGCAGACTTCGAGCCAGAGGCGGGTGAACGTGCTAGTAACCTCTCCCCGAAATTTATGCTCCAACAAGCCTGGCTTCCACTGGGGGAAGCCCAGAAGTAGACGACCCTGCTGACCTGAACCTGGACTCTGATGACCCCGCTGACCTGAAGAGAAGAAAAAGAGGTCAGGAACATTCTGGGGTTTTCCCCGGGTCAAACACTGTCTAACAATTAGCTAGTAATGTCTCTGTACTACAGAACGTGTCAGATTGTTGGGTTTGTGGATTGTTACCAGACAGAACGCACAACTCATCGATCCTTGTCACCAATGGGCTATTGCAGCAGACGACCACACCGGATTCCACTCCTATCAGCTAAAAACAAGAAGAAGCGGCTCCAGTGGGCATGCGATCACCAACACTGGACAACTGAGGAGTGGATAAACATTGCCTGGTCCGACGAATCCCATTTTCTGATGCATCATGTTGATGGCAAAGTCAGTGTTTGTCTTAAGCAGCATGAATCCATGGACCCATTCTGCCTGGTGTCAATGGTACAGGCTGGGGCGATGGTGTACCGCCGTCCATTCTGCAATAACTGTCACACCCTGATCTGTTTCACCTGTCTTGTGCTTGTCTCCCCCCGCCACCAGGTATCTCCTATTTTTCCCCATTATCCCATGTGTATTTATACCTGCGTTTTCTGTTTGTCTGTTGCCAGTTCGTCTTGTCTCGTCAAGTCATCTCAGCGTGTTTTCCTGTGTGTTACCTTCTCTCTAGTTTTGTTTTCTAGTCTTCCCGGTTCCGACATTTCTGCCTGCCCTGACCCTGAGCCCGCCTGCCGTTCTGTCCCTTGTTGACTCTGCCTTGAATTACGAACCTCTGCTTGCCCTCAAGCTGCCCTTTTGCCTGACCCTTTGTGATAATAAATATTCAGAGAACCGAACCTGTGTCTGCATCTGGGTCATATCCTGAGTCGTGATAGTACGATCTGGCCATGACTGACTCAGCAGACTCAGACCAGCTCCTCAACGCTGTCTCCCTGCAAGGAGCCACCATTGGAAGACACAAGGAGCTACTTCAGAACCTTATGGAGGGACTCCATACCTTGGAGGAACGCCATGACCATATGTTCAACTCATTAATGGAGCAAGCCACAACGAAAACCTCCCGGACGCTCAGTTACCTTGCTACTAGCGATGCTTCTCCCCAGCCTACCCCGGCTTCCCGAGAACCCTGCTTACCTCCTCCGGAGCGCTACGCTGGAGATCCAGGAACCTGCCGGGAGTTTCTCTCCTAGTGCTTCCTCATCTTTGAGCTACAGACCTCTTCGTTTCCTTCAGATCGTTTAAAGAGACTACGTTTGAAGATAGCGTATCTTATAACGCTGATGTCCGGCAGGGCGCTCGCCTGGGCTACGGCGGTGTGGGAGCAACAATCCACCGTTTGCCTTAGTCTGGAAGATTTTGTGGCGGAGGTAAGGAAGGTGTTAGATTCCCCGGTGTCCGGGAGAGAGGCGGCTCTGAAGCTACTTCGTCTGCGTCAAGACTCCCGCAGTGTGGCAGACTACATGGTAGACTTTCGCACGCTGGCCACTGAGAGTGCCTGGAAGCCGGAGTCCCTGTTTGATACCTTCCTTCATGGATTATCGGAGGAAATCAAAGACGAACTCGCAGTTACCCAGGGACCTCGACTCCCTCATAGCCTTGACTATAAGGATAGATGGGTACCTACAGGAACGCAGGAGGGAGAGGAGGTCTATTCTCAGCCACCCTCGCTTGTCCACGGTTTCTACCTCGCCTCCGAAGAACCCCGGAAGTCCCCGACGCCTGCATTCCCGAGAGAATCCAAAATCACCCGAGCCCTCTTGGGGATCATCGGGGACTGTCGACTCATCTCCTCCTGAGCCCATGCAACTGGGCAGGGCTAGATTGTCTCCTAGTGAACGCTTACGCAGGCTGAGCTCCAACAGTTGCCTGTGTTGTGGTGGTACAGGACATTATATATCCACCTGTCCAGTAAAAGCCAAGGCTCATCAGTAGGTATGGGTACACTGGTGGGCCATACAGGGAGTTTCCCATTTCCAATTACTCGTACTCCTCTCCATGCTTGGTGGCCCACCATGGTTCCGGACATCTCTGCATTCGTCACCGCCTTCACTGTGTGCGCACAGAGCTAGACTCCGCGGCATGCTCCGGCTGGCCCCCTTCAACCACTCCCAGTTCCTCATTGCCCCTGGTCCCACATATCCCTGGACTTTGTCACTGGTCTCCCTCCGTCAGATGGCAACACACTTATCCTTACGGTGGATAGGTTTTCCAAAGCTGCACATTTCATTCCCCTTCCCAAGTCACCCTCAGCCAAGGAGACGGCCCAGCTTATGGTGTAGCACGTCTTCCTGATCCATGGACTTCCGGTCGACATGGTCTCCGATCGGGGTCCTCAGTTCTCGTCCAGGTTCTGGAAGGCATTCTGCACCCTCATTGGGTCATCGACCAGCCTGTCCTCCGGGTTTCATCCCCAGTCTAATGGCCAATCGGAGCGAGCCAATCAGGACCTGGAGACTACTCTTCGCTGCCCCGTCTCTGCCAACCCCACCACCTGGAGCCAGCAACTTGTGTGGGTGGAGTACACCCGCAACTCCCTTCCCTGCTCGGCCACTGGACTCTCGCCCTTCGAGTGTTCCTTGGGTTACCAGCCCCCGCTCTTCCCTGAGCAAGAGGAAGAGGTCAGCTTACCCTCGGCCCAGATGTTCGTCCACCGCTGTCGGTGTACCTGGAAGAGAGCCCGGTCCGCTCTTCTCAAGACCACCTCCAGGTATCGCCACCTGACCCCGGCTCCCCGCTATCGGCCCGGGCAGAGGGTATGGCTGTCCACCCGTGATCTACCCTCCGGGTGGAGTCTCGAAAACCTTCCCCCCTGTTCGTCTTATGTTGCCCCGTACCCTCCGTATATCCCACTTTACATGTGTCTAGGATTAAACCTTTGTCTCACAGCTTTTGTCTCCTGACCCTGAGCCTGCCTGCCGTTTTGTCCCTTGTTGCCTCTGCCTTGGATTACGAACCTCTGCTTGCCCTCGAGCTGCCCTTTTGCTTGACCCTTTGTGATAATAAATATTCTGAGAACCGAACCATCCGCCTCTTGTGTCTGGGTCATACCCTGAGTCGTGGTAATAACTGCATAATGCCATCGTGTCAGCATGGCCCAACATCCGACTGTAGAATCCATGCCCCGAAGAATTCAGGCTGTTCTGGAGGCAAAGGGGGGTCCAACCCGGTATTAGATGGGTGTCCCTAATAAACTATATCCACTCCATATAAAATTTTACATTTTAGTCATTTAGCAGACGCTCTTATCCAGAGCGACTTACAGTTAGTGAGTGCATACATTTTCATACTGGCCCCCCGTGGGAAACGAACCCACAACCCTGGCGTTGCAATCGCTATGCTCTACCGACTGAGCTACACCATCTATTGTAAATGTGTTTATACATCCTTTTTACTACGCGTAATTGTTCTGTTTTTGCTGTATATACTGAAGGTGGATTATACGTCAACTCTTTGTCTTTCTATTCTGTCTGTGTATTGTGTTTATTGTTTTCAGCACCATTTCACCCATGTCAAATTCCTGGTACATGTAAATGTACTTTCCGGAAAAAGGTGATTCTTATTCTGAGACTGCAAGACTATCACACAGCTGCCGCCAGTGTAGCGAGTGAAGATGAACAGCTGGAGATCTGGACGGAGGCCACTGTGCTTCAACAGCTGGAGATCTGGATGGAGACCACTGTGCTTCAACAGCTGGAGATCTGGATGGAGGCCACTGTGCTTCAACAGCTGGAGATCTGGATGGAGGCCACTGTGCTTCTATTTGCTCTATGGGGTCTAGGTCAGGGTCTAGGTCTAGGTCAGGGTATAGGTCAGGGTCTAGGTCTAGGTCTAGGTCTAGGTCAGGGTCTAGGTCAGGGTCTAGGTCAGGGTCTAGGTCTAGGTCAGGGTCTAGGTCAGGGTCTAGGTCAGGGTCTAGGTCAGGGTCAGGGTCTAGGTCAGGGTCTAGGTCAGGGTCTAGGTCAGGGTCTAGGTCTAGGTCAGGGTCTAGGTCAGGGTCTAGGTCAGGGTCTAGGTCAGGGTCTAGGTCAGGGTCTAGGTCTAGGTCAGGGTCAGGGTCTAGGTCAGGGTCTAGGTCAGGGTCTAGGTCTAGGTCAGGGTCTAGGTCAGGGTCTAGGTCAGGGTCTAGGTCAGGGTCAGGGTCTAGGTCAGGGTCTAGGTCAGGGTCTAGGTCTAGGTCAGGGTCTAGGTCAGGGTCTAGGTCTAGGTCTAGGTCTAGGTCAGGGTCAGGGTCTAGGTCAGGGTCTAGGTCAGGGTCTAGGTCAGGGTCTAGGTCAGGGTCTAGGTCAGGGTCTAGGTCTAGGTCAGGGTCTAGGTCAGGGTCTAGGTCTAGGTCTAGGTCTAGGTCTAGGTCAGGGTCAGGGTCAGGGTCTAGGTCTAGGTCAGGGTCTAGGTCTAGGTCAGGGTCTAGGTCAGGGTCTAGGTCAGGGTCTAGGTCAGGGTCAGGGTCTAGGTCAGGGTCTAGGTCAGGGTCTAGGTCAGGGTCTAGGTCTAGGTCAGGATCAGGGTCTAGGTCAGGTTACTAGAAAGCATCAAAAGGTTGCTGCCTTTTTAGATTATTGTAGGGATCCTCACTAATGAGACACGTTACAATCTCCCCCAAGTGTGATATCCATATTGGAGCCGTGTGTAGCATGTTTGCCTTTCCCAAAAGTGATCCAGGATCAATGCCCGCCCCCTCCCGTTCGCTATATTATTTTAATGCTACGACTCTATTTCTAGAGAGTATCAGAACCAGTCTCTCTAATCTCATTGGTCTTCAGACAGTAGACTGTAGGGTTGATCAGAGAAGGCAACAACGTGGCTATAATCAGTAAGGCATTACGCTCCGTCAGATTCAGCCTCAGGCCTGTCCTCGTCAACAACCCAGAGGCTAACTTGGGAGTGAAGTAACTTGACACCAGGGGCGGCCTGTTCAATAGGGCGATATGGGCGACGCACTGCCAAACGGGAAAAGGAAGGGATTTTTTTTCTAATCAATTATATCACGGCAACAGTAGTTATCAGTGTTGTAATCTATACGTCTGATCTGCCACAGTGCCACACTGCCACTAAATGTCGAATCAGGCTAAAGTCGTGCTTCAAATGGCTCCCCCCCCTTTTGGGGCGATTTCAGTCAGGTTGAAAATCGCCCAGAAGTCTGTCATAGACTCCCATGTAAAATCTATTTTTTTCAAATTTCAGAGCCTTCAATACAATCTCAATGGGTGTCTGTGGGCTTGCACTTACGCGCTTTCGTCATACGTTACGTAACCATGAACGTAACTGAGAAAAGAGTGGATTGTTTGAAAGAAGTTCCTTTTTGTCGGCGAACAAATGAAGATAAATTGGCAACGAAACAATTAGGACCTCCCAGACCAAATTTAATAATTCAACAGGTTTCTACTAAAGGCGGAAAGTCCTACACCCGAGGATTTTCCAAAAATTGGTACGAACGAAAAAAGACATTGCCACTCACTCAACTGGATGACGAGGGATACAGGCTAGCTGTCCGCCGCCACAACGATGAGGTTAGTGTTGATAATCACAAGTTTACTGGATGTGGATATGGTGTAATAAAGGCAGTTTATTCAGAGGTAAATATATCTGGAATCGCGTTCACGGACCCGTTCGTCAAACTCTTAGGGAGCTATAAATTAAGCCCCATTACTTACCATATCAGATAAGAGAAATTGCTGCAGCTACATATATTTTACATCCTGGCCCTACATAGTTCACTATTTGCATCACTTACCAAAATATTACATGTGGTCATATATGCTTGGAAAGTGGAGATGCCATAGAACGTCAAAAAAGTAAACATTGCTGGAGACACATTGCCGTTTTGGAGAAGACATCGCGTTTGCTAGCGAAGAGATTTGTTGTGGCAAATGAACTTGGGCTGGGAATTGCCAGGAACCTCACGATAAGATATATGCATCAGCATTGCGAGTCTCATGATTCTATACGTATTGCGATTCGATACTGTGATTTTATTGCGCACCATATGTCTGTTGCAGAGGGATCAGAAAGCCATGAGAACGAGTTTTGATCAGTCATGGAAATAAAAGTGCTGAAAACAAATTGGCTCCCAATGTGAAAAGATTGAGAACAAGCTATGAAGGAACAATAATGGTGTTTTGGTGCAGGTACAGCCAACTAGCGCTAAAATATTGCGATATTGTCAATACAGTATATCGTAAAGTATCACTATGTAACTCGATTTCTTTCACCCCAATCCCTCAAATTAACGGTAAATAACTGAATTGTTTGCCCCACATTTAGCTAAGATGATTAGCTAGCCAGCTAAAATGTTTTATTTAGTTAGCAGTCGCATCTACAATAGTTTACTGTCAATAACATGTCTCCAAAAATGACGTGGTGTCTCCAATTGTGTTGACATTTTACAATTGCAATGCGCATCCATGAGTATCCACTTTCTGTAGCTCAGCTGGTAGAGCATGGTGCTTGTAACGCCAAGGTAGTGGGTTCGATCCCCGGGACCACCCATACACAAAAATGTATGCACGCATGACTGTAAGTCGCTTTGGATAAAAGCGTCTGCTAAATGGCATATTATTATTATTATTATTATTATTATTATTATTATCTGAAGAGAGCCCCGAAACATTGTGTGCAGACATTTTATGCAATAAATGAAGTAGGTTCAATCTAGTAGTTCTGATCTTCTGATTGGTCCTGATGAGTTGGGCGAGGTCCCCTGCAGGCTACTGTCACTGTTGCATTGGCTCTGAGTCGGGTTCTCTGTCTTCAAATGTTCAGCCTAAGAGAGGGGATTTTTGTGTGTGTGTGTGTGTGTGTGTGTTTAACAGTGATGATGTGTGTGTGTGTGTGTTTAACAGTGATGATGTGTGTGTGTGTGTGTTTGTGTGTGTGTGTGTCCTCAGAGCAAGAACTCGTGAGTTGGAAGAACTGAGAGGCCTATGGCGTGGGTGTTGTCCTTGGCCACCTGCTGACAAGGCTGACAAGATAGGACCCTTTTGTCCATTGTTATTGGATAGGAACAGAACTTATAACCAGCTCCTGACCTAAATAGATCTTAGCACAACATTTTACTCAACATATCATATTCCATATTCACTATAACAAATATATTTACTACGACATTAGCAAGAACCGCCACATCCTCAGCCGGCTAATCCAGTGTGTGAAGTTTTGCGGAGTGTTTGAGTTAGCTTTGCGAGGCAAAGATGAAACTGAGGGCTCCACCAACCCTGGTAAGCCAACACTTTTGAGATCAGTCAATAAATGCTTCTGGTATTGACTTATATGCTGCCCCTGTCTTCATGTTGTTGCTGGACATATCTTTTTTTAAATGTGTGTAGGTCACCTAAATCATCAGAAAAATTGCCCCTCCTGAGAATTTTTTCAGGAGCCGCCACTGCTTGACACCACAATGATGTGACAAATACAGACATCTTTGCTCTGTTCTCGTTGTTCAGCAGTCTCAGTACTGTGTACCTTTTTTTTTTACGTATGCCAGTAGAATAAAGGGAAACTGCTCAGCGATGAGCCATAGAGCCAGAATGGTAGGCATCAGGAAGTAAGGTTCAGGGTTGACACAGGTAGCCCTGTTTTAAGGCTATGTAATCACAGAACATGTATTGAATGATGGGGCTGGCAGTACGGAAGGCTTTCAAAGTCTGACCAAGCAAGCTCAATTCCTAAGTACACTACACCGATGAGCCAGGTAGCTATTATCAACATAAATATTTTTGGGTTGGTCAGGATGCTGTGGTACCTAAGAGGGGTGCTGATGGAGAGGGTTCGGTCCAAAGCCATCAGGGACAGGGCCCTATGTTATGAGTCTTTATAGAAACACTATTTTCCTAAAAGTGACCAAGGGTCAGGACTTTCTGGTCTCTGTCCTCCCATTTCACCGCCCTCATGTTCTCACTGGCCTGTCTTCCCGTTTCACTCCCCTCATGTTCTCATCAATAAATCAAATAAAATCGAATCAAATTGTATTGGTCACATACACATATTTAGCAGATGTTATTGCGGGTATAGCGAAATGCTTGTGTTCCTAGCTCCAACAGTGCAGTAGTAGTGAATAAAATGGGAGAGAAAAGACAGCCTTGTCTAGTCCCACATTTTCAGTAGTTTATTTAGATAGCTTTGCAGTAAACTGCATGTAAGGTATGAACAAACTTGCATTAACCTTGGTCTTTAGCCCTTTGACACTAAAACATTCTAACTTCTCTCTGTCTCTGTCTCTGTCTCTGTCTCTGTCTCTGTCTCTGTCTCTCTCTCTGTCTCTCTCTCTCTCTCTCTCTCTCTCTCTCTCTCTCTCTCTCTCTCTCTCTCTCTCTCTCTCTCTCTCTCTCTCTCTCTCTCTCTCTCTCTCTCTCTCTCTCTCTCTCTCTCTCTCTCTCTCTCTCTCTCTCTCTCTCTCTCTCTCTCTCTCTCTCTCTCTCTCTCTCTCTCTCTCTCTCTCTCTCTCTCTCTCTCTCTCTCTCTCTCTCTCTCTCTCTCTCTCTCTCTGTCCAAACAAGTGCTCAGTAACAAGCTGTATGATGGCAGAGCAGTATTCCCACCAGGTCTAGTGTTCCTGTCATTCTCCTCAGATTCATCGTCAACAAACAGGTGTGTTACGGTCCGGCTCTGTTGGTCCTGTTCCTGTTGGTGTTCCTTTCCCTTTTCTCCCCTGTGTGTGTTGTTTGTGTCTGTCTCCCCCTGCTGTGCAGTCAGAGGTTCTAGGTCAGCGGGCGTGGCCATTCTATCACCAGAGCAGTTACATCAAGCTGCAGCTCATTGGCACCAATCAAGCAGCAGATATCTACCCGGGCTGGACACCTCTCCAGCGCCAGTTCGTTCCTACACTTCCAGTGGTAACTTGGCCCGTACAGCACTCTCAGTGTAGTTGTACTCTCTCAGTATTATTGTTGTTCCTGCCACGTTTTGTAACCTGTCTCTCCTTCGACCAGATCTCGTCTGTTCCTGCTGCCTGCTTGCCTGCCTGCCTGCCTGCCACTCCCACGCCGCTACCTGCTCCTCTGTTGCCTGATATCCTCGTTATCCAGCTCTCAGGACTACTGGCTCTCCACTCCACTCAGCTCCTACCCCACCCTGAAGCTATTCCACCCTGACTACTTACCTCTGCCAATACACGTTGAATAAACTACATCCTAATTTTACTCTCTTTGTCCGTGTGTCCGTCTCTGCACCTGAGTCCCCCACCCAACCTAACAAGGTGGTCGTCAGAGACCTAATTAGAGTGTTGGTACACCTGGGATGGCTGAGTCACCACCTCACCTGTTTACAGGTAGCCATGCAGGGGATGATGGAACTGTAATTGGCTACATTATGCTTTGTTGCAGATTAATTTTAGGCCTATGTCTTTAGGCCACAAATTTGATCCCAACCTTATGTTTTCACTTCCAATAAAATGTAATAAAATGCTATTTGTCACATGCTTCGTAAACAACAGGTGTAGACTAAAAAGTGAAATGTTTACTTACCTTCCCAACAATGCAGAGAGAAAAATATAGAAAAAATAATAACACAAGAAATAAATACACAATGAGTAACGATAACTTGGCATGGGGCACCAGTTTTCGGTCATAGGAAATGATGGTGGAAACATTATGTACAACTTTTTTTTAAGATGAGCATAAAAAAAAACACACAAAATAGCTAAATGGGTCCGGAGCCCGTAAGACGGCAGCTATCCACTGCAACGGCATCATCTTCTACCATTACAATCTGATAGTCACAGTTTCTTCTTGCAGTATGAAGCAGGTGGGACCATCGAAGTTGTGCCTTCTTGTGGGAATTGCCTGGGTATATCTAGAGATAGCGTATACCTTGCAAATCATCTACTGTATCTTTCTCTGTATGGAGCCAATTGGTTGACCACTCTATGAGTGGATCAGCGGGACAATCCATTCAATGAGAAGACACTAATACTGCTCCCTGATGATGTGAATTAACCTTAATAAGAGAGGTGGGGATTCAGGGAAACCATTAGTCTAATGAACAGACCTCTGGACCTGGGGACTGTAGGTGTTGAGCCCAGGGGAAAACATAGCTCCATAGCATTCCATAGCATTCCATAGCATAGCATAGCATGATTAAACCTGTGGACTATAGTTGTTTACCCTCCAGAGACACCATACCACAGTTCTACCCTGAGTGATATTCAACTCCAGGCATCTAAGTCTACAGTACTGCTGATCTTGATGGGTAAACCTCTGGCCTGCTGGCCCCCCCCTACCTCTGCGGAAGCACAGTTCCCGCTCAGCCCAGTCAAAACTGTCCGCTGCTCTGGCACCCCAATGGTGGAACAAGCTCCCTCACGACGCCAGGACAGCAGAGTCACTCACCACCTTCCGGAGACATTTGAAACCCCACCTCTTTAAGGAATACCTGGGATAGGATAAAGTAATCCCCCCCCCCCAAAAAAAAATAACATTGTAAAGTGGTTGTCCCACTGGCTATCATAAGGTGAATGCACCAATTTGTAAGTCGCTGGATAAGAGCGTCTGCTAAATGACGTAAATGTAAAATGTAAATGTTAATGACACTCATTCATTCCCTGATTGGATGAAAGCAGTTCTCCGTGGTCTTATTGGCTCATGACTTTTTGGAACTTGGTTTGTTCAAACTTTCTTATATTTCTTTTAGGGAAAAAAATAATAATAATAATTCAAAAAAGCCAGAACCAAAATTTAGGCCACGATGCAACGGCAATTGGCTGGTATTAAGAAATATATGTTTAGTAATCAGAACTACTGTATGTTTAGTAATCAGAACTACTGTATGTAAATCAGATACTTTTATTACGGCATCACCATCTAGAATTTATGTTGGGGGCTCTTATTCTGAAAATACCCTTCCCATACTCACCTGCGCATGAGAAAGAGATTCACGTGAGAGAAAGTGTGAGTGACAAAGAAGTGAAGTGAGGAGATAACGTGTTGTTGTGTGACTAAAGTTGGTGCTGCTGCTACTTGGATGGATTAAACTATAGAAAGGAACTTGATTGTAACCCGTCTCTTTATCATCGAATCTACGAGTGCTTTGCAGAAGGATAATTAAGTCAAGTTTACACTAGTAATAGCTATACTATTCTACACAGCTTTAGAAGGTCACAATCCCCACCAGCGTAGTACATTTAAGTCATTTAGCAGACACTTTTATCCAGAGTGACTTACAGGAGCAATTAGGGATAAGTGCCTTGCTCAAGGGCACATTGCCAGATTTTTCCCGTAGGGGACTTGAACCAGCAACCTTTCGGTTACAGGCCCAATGCTCCTAACCGCTAGGCTACCTGCCGTAGTAGTTAAAATCCTCAAGCTATGTGTATTCCCAGTGCGTCATCATGAATCACTATTTAAGGAGCTATGTGTATTCCCAGTGCGTCATCATGAATCACTATTTAAGGAGCTATGTGTATTCCCAGTGCGTCATCATGAATCACTATTTAAGGAGCTATGTGTATTCCCAGTGCGTCATCATGAATCACTATTTAAGGAGCTATGTGTATTCCCAGTGCGTCATCATGAATCACTATTTAAGGAGCTATGTGTATTCCCAGTGCGTCATCATGAATCACTATTTAAGGAGCTATGTGTATTCCCAGTGCGTCATCATGAATCACTATTTAAGGAGCTATGTGTATTCCCAGTGCGTCATCATGAATCACTATTTAAGGAGCTATGTGTATTCCCAGTGCGTCATCATGAATCACTATTTAAGGAGCTATGTGTATTCCCAGTGCGTCATCATGAATCACTATTTAAGGAGCTATGTGTATTCCCAGTGCGTCATCATGAATCACTATTTAAGGAGCTATGTGTATTCCCAGTGCGTCATCATGAATCACTATTTAAGGAGCTATGTGTATTCCCAGTGCGTCATCATGAATCACTATTTAAGGAGCTATGTGTATTCCCAGTGCGTCATCATGAATCACTATTTAAGGAGCTATGTGTATTCCCAGTGCGTCATCATGAATCACTATTTAAGGAGCTATGTGTATTCCCAGTGCGTCATCATGAATCACTATTTAAGGAGCTATGTGTATTCCCAGTGCGTCATCATGAATCACTATTTAAGGAGCTATGTGTATTCCCAGTGCGTCATCATGAATCACTATTTAAGGAGCTATGTGTATTCCCAGTGCGTCATCATGAATCACTATTTAAGGAGCTATGTGTATTCCCAGTGCGTCATCATGAATCACTATTTAAGGAGCTATGTGTATTCCCAGTGCGTCATCATGAATCACTATTTAAGGAGCTATGTGTATTCCCAGTGCGTCATCATGAATCACTATTTAAGGAGCTATGTGTATTCCCAGTGCGTCATCATGAATCACTATTTAAGGAGCTATGTGTATTCCCAGTGCGTCATCATGAATCACTATTTAAGGAGCTATGTGTATTCCCAGTGCGTCATCATGAATCACTATTTAAGGAGCTATGTGTATTCCCAGTGCGTCATCATGAATCACTATTTAAGGAGCTATGTGTATTCCCAGTGCGTCATCATGAATCACTATTTAAGGAGCTATGTGTATTCCCAGTGCGTCATCATGAATCACTATTTAAGGAGCTATGTGTATTCCCAGTGCGTCATCATGAATCACTATTTAAGGAGCTATGTGTATTCCCAGTGCGTCATCATGAATCACTATTTAAGGAGCTATGTGTATTCCCAGTGCGTCATCATGAATCACTATTTAAGGAGCTATGTGTATTCCCAGTGCGTCATCATGAATCACTATTTAAGGAGCTATGTGTATTCCCAGTGCGTCATCATGAATCACTATTTAAGGAGCTATGTGTA